>NW_027394276.1:18998474-19298474 GCF_049309525.1 Garra rufa
ACTCAGGTGTTTGCAAGTAGTTTTATTTAAAACGGAGAGAGCTGCCTTCAGCCAGTGTTTTCTGTTGTACAGACATGAGAGTCAAGGCTCCGAGCTCTCGGTCTGCGAACTACATCACTAAGCCTCTTTTAAAAGCATTTAAATAAAAACAGTCCAGCGACTGTACACAATGTAAACAGATTATCATTTTAAAGAGCTAAGCGCATATGAGCTGTTTTATGTGGTTTACGGATGAGCTTCGGGGCTGGCGTTTCTTCGTCCGTGTTCACAAAACTACATATTTTAAAGGCATTAAAAAAAAAAAAAAACACTTCAGCGATTGAACAATAATAGTAGATTAGTGTATTTAAAACGTTAAAATGCTTGCTTATTTGTGCTGCATTTTTCTGGAAACGAATAAGCTAGTAAAGACTGTTTCATATGGTCTCATCGTTTGAACCACGTTAGTTCAACAAAGTACGGCTGTTGTTAAAGACCTCACCAACTAATAACTTATGCTATTTAACTGATTAGAGTTCTCAAAAAAATGCAACTGTATTGAACATATAATCACTCATTTAATATTTTTTGTTCCCTGTCATTTCGCTGTATTTTCTGTTTGATTTAGCACAGGTTCCCTCTTACGTCATACTCCAAAAGTTCCCTTAGGCATTTGTGCGCATGCGCACTACTCATAAAGGGTGATTTAATAGAGGACGCACAAAAATACAGATTAAAATCATTTATATTTAGGTTAAATATAACATATGACTTGTAGTGCATGTTAGCTTGCAAATTATGCCCAAGAACATAATTTATTATGCCATATGTCTTACTAACAAGCAACAATGCCTCTAACCACAGGTCACGTACGAAAAATAATGCCCCGTTTAAGGCATTCCACTCCACTGAAGGTGTGGAGCTGAAAATGAAAATAAATACGGCCTTTTAAAATTTAAATATTCCAGCGATTTCATTCCGTCAACCCCTTAGAACACAGCAAGAGCTAAACTCAGGTGTTTGCAAGTAGTTTTATTTAAAACGGAGAGAGCTGCCTTCAGCCAGTGTTTTCTGTTGTACTGACATGAGAGTCAAGGCTCCGAGCTCTCGGTCTGCGAACTACATCACTAAGCCTCTTTTAAAAGCATTTAAATAAAAACAGTCCAGCGACTGTACACAATGTAAACAGATTATCATTTTAAAGAGCTAAGCGCATATGAGCTGTTTTATGTGGTTTACGGATGAGCTTCGGGGCTGGCGTTTCTTCGTCCGTGTTCACAAAACTACATATTTTAAAAGCATTAAAAAAAAAAAAAAAAAAAACACTTCAGCGATTGAACAATAATAGTAGATTAGTGTATTTAAAACGTTAAAATGCTTGCTTATTTGTGCTGCATTTTTGTGGAAACGAATAAGCTAGTAAAGACTGTTTCATATGGTCTCATCGTTTGAACCACGTTAGTTCAACAAAGTACGGCTGTTGTTAAAGACCTCACCAACTAATAACTTATGCTATTTAACTGATTAGAGTTCTCAAAAAAATGCAACTGTATTGAACATATAATCACTCATTTAATATTTTTTGTTCCCTGTCATTTCGCTGTATTTTCTGTTTGATTTAGCACAGGTTCGTCATACTCAGAAAGTTCCCTTAGGCATTTGTGCGCATGCGCACTACTCATAAAGGGTGATTTAATAGAGGACGCACAAAAATACAGATTAAAATCATTTATATTTAGGTTAAATATAAGATATGAATTGTAATGCATGTTAGCTTGCAAATTATGCCCAAGAACATAATTTATTATGCCATATGTCTTACTAACAAGCAACAATGCCTCTAACCACAGGTCACGTACGAAAAATAATGCCCCGTTTAAGGCATTCCACTCCACTGAAGGTGTGGAGCGGAAAATGAAAATAAATACGGCCTTTTAAAATTTAAATGTTCCAGCGATTTCATTCCGTCAACCCCTTAGAACACAGCAAGAGCTAAACTCAGGTGTTTGCAAGTAATTTTATTTAAAACGGAGAGAGCTGCCTTCAGCCAGTGTTTTCTGTTGTACTGACATGAGAGTCAAGGCTCCGAGCTCTCGGTCTGCGAACTACATCACTATGCCTCTTTTAAAAGCATTTAAATAAAAACAGTCCAGCGACTGTACACAATGTAAACAGATTATCATTTTAAAGAGCTAAGCGCATATGAGCTGTTTTATGTGGTTTACGGATGAGCTTCGGGGCTGGCGTTTCTTCGTCCGTGTTCACAAAACTACATATTTTAAAGGCATTAAAATAAATAAATAAATAAAAAAACACTTCAGCGATTGAACAATAATAGTAGATTAGTGTATTTAAAACGTTAAAATGCTTGCTTATTTGTGCTGCATTTTTGTGGAAACGAATAAGCTAGTAAAGACTGTTTCATATGGTCTCATCGTTTGAACCACGTTAGTTCAACAAAGTACGGCTGTTGTTAAAGACCTCACCAACTAATAACTTATGCTATTTAACTGATTAGAGTTCTCAAAAAAAATGCAACTGTATTGAACATATAATCACTCATTTAATATTTTTTGTTCCCTGTCATTTCGCTGTATTTTCTGTTTGATTTAGCACAGGTTCCCTCTTACGTCATACTCAGAAAGTTCCCTTAGGCATTTGTGCGCATGCGCACTACTCATAAAGGGTGATTTAATAGAGGACGCACAAAAATACAGATTAAAATCATTTATATTTAGGTTAAATATAAGATATGACTTGTAGAGCATGTTAGCTTGCAAATTATGCCCAAGAACATAATTTATTATGCCATATGTCTTACTAACAAGCAACAATGCCTCTAACCACAGGTCACGTACGAAAAATAATGCCCCGTTTAAGGCATTCCACTCCACTGAAGGTGTGGAGCTGAAAATGAAAATAAATACGGCCTTTTAAAATTTAAATGTTCCAGCGATTTCATTCCGTCAACCCCTTAGAACACAGCAAGAGCTAAACTTAGGTGTTTGCAAGTAGTTTTATTTAAAACGGAGAGAGCTGCCTTCAGCCAGTGTTTTCTGTTGTACTGACATGAGAGTCAAGGCTCCGAGCTCTCGGTCTGCGAACTACATCACTAAGCCTCTTTTAAAAGCATTTAAATAAAAACAGTCCAGCGACTGTACACAATGTAAACAGATTATCATTTTAAAGAGCTAAGCGCATAAGAGCTGTTTTATGTGGTTTACGGATGAGCTTCGGGGCTGGCGTTTCTTCGTCCGTGTTCACAAAACTACATATTTTAAAGGCATTAAAAAAAAAATAAATAAAAAAAAACACTTCAGCGATTGAACAATAACAGTAGATTAGTGTATTTAAAACGTTAAAATGCTTGCTTATTTGTGCTGCATTTTTGTGGAAACGAATAAGCTAGTAAAGACTGTTTCATATGGTCTCATCGTTTGAACCACGTTAGTTCAACAAAGTACGGCTGTTGTTAAAGACCTCACCAACTAATAACTTATGCTATTTAACTGATTAGAGATCTCAAAAAAATGCAACTGTATTGAACATATAATCACTCATTTAATATTTTTTGTTCCCTGTCATTTCGCTGTATTTTCTGTTTGATTTAGCACAGGTTCCCTCTTACGTCATACTCAGAAAGTTCCCTTAGGCATTTGTGCGCATGCGCACTACTCATAAAGGGTGATTTAATAGAGGACGCACAAAAATACAGATTAAAATCATTTATATTTAGGTTAAATATAAGATATGACTTGTAGAGCATGTTAGCTTGCAAATTATGCCCAAGAACATAATTTATTATGCCATATGTCTTACTAACAAGCAACAATGCCTCTAACCACAGGTCACGTACGAAAAATAATGCCCCGTTTAAGGCATATCCACTGAAGGTGTGGAGCGGAAAATGAAAATAAATACGGCCTTTTAAAATGTAAATGTTCCAGCGATTTCATTCCGTCAACCCCTTAGAACACAGCAAGAGCTAAACTCAGGTGTTTGCAAGTAGTTTTATTTAAAACGGAGAGAGCTGCCTTCAGCCAGTGTTTTCTGTTGTACAGACATGAGAGTCAAGGCTCCGAGCTCTCGGTCTGCGAACTACATCACTAAGCCTCTTTTAAAAGCATTTAAATAAAAACAGTCCAGCGACTGTACACAATGTAAACAGATTATCATTTTAAAGAGCTAAGCGCATATGAGCTGTTTTATGTGGTTTACGGATGAGCTTCGGGGCTGGCGTTTCTTCGTCCGTGTTCACAAAACTACATATTTTAAAGGCATTAAAAAAAAAAAAAAACACTTCAGCGATTGAACAATAATAGTAGATTAGTGTATTTAAAACGTTAAAATGCTTGCTTATTTGTGCTGCATTTTTGTGGAAACGAATAAGCTAGTAAAGACTGTTTCATATGGTCTCATCGTTTGAACCACGTTAGTTCAACAAAGTACGGCTGTTGTTAAAGACCTCACCAACTAATAACTTATGCTATTTAACTGATTAGAGTTCTCAAAAAAATGCAACTGTATTGAACATATAATCACTCATTTAATATTTTTTGTTCCCTGTCATTTCGCTGTATTTTCTGTTTGATTTAGCACAGGTTCCCTCTTACGTCATACTCCAAAAGTTCCCTTAGGCATTTGTGCGCATGCGCACTACTCATAAAGGGTGATTTAATAGAGGACGCACAAAAATACAGATTAAAATCATTTATATTTAGGTTAAATATAAGATATGACTTGTAGTGCATGTTAGCTTGCAAATTATGCCCAAGAACATAATTTATTATGCCATATGTCTTACTAACAAGCAACAATGCCTCTAACCACAGGTCACGTACGAAAAATAATGCCCCGTTTAAGGCATACCACTCCACTGAAGGTGTGGAGCGGAAAATGAAAATAAATACGGCCTTTTAAAATGTAAATGTTCCAGCGATTTCATTCCGTCAACCCCTTAGAACACAGCAAGAGCTAAACTCAGGTGTTTGCAAGTAGTTTTATTTAAAACGGAGAGAGCTGCCTTCAGCCAGTGTTTTCTGTTGTACAGACATGAGAGTCAAGGCTCCGAGCTCTCGGTCTGCGAACTACATCACTAAGCCTCTTTTAAAAGCATTTAAATAAAAACAGTCCAGCGACTGTACACAATGTAAACAGATTATCATTTTAAAGAGCTAAGCGCATATGAGCTGTTTTATGTGGTTTACGGATGAGCTTCGGGGCTGGCGTTTCTTCGTCCGTGTTCACAAAACTACATATTTTAAAGGCATTAAAAAAAATAAAAAAAATAAAAAACACTTCAGCGATTGAACAATAATAGTAGATTAGTGTATTTAAAACGTTAAAATGCTTGCTTATTTGTGCTGCATTTTTGTGGAAACGAATAAGCCAGTAAAGACTGTTTCATATGGTCTCATCGTTTGAACCACGTTAGTTCAACAAAGTACGGCTGTTGTTAAAGACCTCACCAACTAATAACTTATGCTATTTAACTGATTAGAGTTCTCAAAAAAATGCAACTGTATTGAACATATAATCACTCATTTAATATTTTTTGTTCCCTGTCATTTCGCTGTATTTTCTGTTTGATTTAGCACAGGTTCCCTCTTACGTCATACTCCGAAAGTTCCCTTAGGCATTTGTGCGCATGCGCACTACTCATAAAGGGTGATTTAATAGAGGACGCACAAAAATACAGATTAAAATCATTTACATTTAGGTTAAATATAAGATATGACTTGTAGTGCATGTTAGCTTGCAAATTATGCCCAAGAACATAATTTATTATGCCATATGTCTTACTAACAAGCAACAATGCCTCTAACCACAGGTCACGTACGAAAAATAATGCCCCGTTTAAGGCATTCCACTCCACTGAAGGTGTGGAGCGGAAAATGAAAATAAATACGGCCTTTTAAAATTTAAATGTTCCAGCGATTTCATTCCGTCAACCCCTTAGAACACAGCAAGAGCTAAACTCAGGTGTTTGCAAGTAGTTTTATTTAAAACGGAGAGAGCTGCCTTCAGCCAGTGTTTTCTGTTGTACTGACATGAGAGTCAAGGCTCCGAGCTCTCGGTCTGCGAACTACATCACTAAGCCTCTTTTAAAAGCATTTAAATAAAAACAGTCCAGCGACTGTACACAATGTAAACAGATTATCATTTTAAAGAGCTAAGCGCATATGAGCTGTTTTATGTGGTTTACGGATGAGCTTCGGGGCTGGCGTTTCTTCGTCCGTGTTCACAAAACTACATATTTTAAAGGCATTAAAAAAAAAAAAAAAAACACTCCAGCGATTGAACAATAATAGTAGATTAGTGTATTGAAAACGTTAAAATGCTTGCTTATTTGTGCTGCATTTTTGTGGAAACGAATTAGCTAGTAAATACTGTTTCATGTATATGGTCTCATCGTTTGAACCACATAGTTCAACAAAGTACGGCCGTTTTTAATGACCTCACCAACTAATAACTTATGCTATTCAACTGATTAGAGTTCTCAAAAAAATGCAACTGTATTGAACATATAATCACTCATTTAATGTTTTTTATTCCCTGTCATTTCGCTGTATTTTCTGTTTGATTTAGCACAGGTTCCCTCTTACGTCATACTCGGAAAGTTCCCTTAGGCATTTGTGCGCATGCGCACTACTCATAAATGGTGCTTTATAGAGGACGCACAAAAATACTGAATAAAATCATTTATATTTAGGTTAAACGGAGGATATAGCTTGTACTGCATTATAGTGTAGCCAGTAACGCCTAGTGTACAATAGATACTCTACTTCCCTTGTGTATCAATATGAATGATAGGACACACAGTAACAGGCCAGATCACCAGATTCGCTATGGAGGGCAAAAATTAGGCAATTAAATCAACACAAGGACCAGACAGACCAAGAGAATGACTTTACCAATGTAACTTTTTACTTTAAATTGAAATGAGTAAAATAATGGAATGTAATGACAGCAAAATGAATAAATAAAATAAAATACAATAATGAGTTCTTCTTTTTTCCTCCAGGAAAGTATGCTTTTTTTGGGGGTTATTTTCCAAACATCTATTTATGATGTATTTGTTCACTGGACTATTTATTTTGATATGCATAATATTACTTATATTTCAATTTATTTTACTTTAATACTGGTATATTTTAACTTATGCTAGGTGGTTTCCTTTGAGGTTTAAATTGTTTCTTTGAATAAACCTGACTCAAAACAAAACCCACAATATGAAACAGCTGTAACAATCAGATTTGTATAACAAAAAAAAAAAAAAACACTTGACTGTAAAAACTTACAGTAATTCAATGTAAACAATTTCAGTCCATGAAATGAGTGAGTGTCAGTGTGTGTGTATATGCAAATGTAACGAAAGTTCCTTGAAATCGAATGAATCCAACGAATGTAAAGTCTCTTGGTGCAGTAATGGTAGTGCAATTTCATGTGGTGTAATGTCCAACCAGGCACGGACAACTCTTTATAGAACTTAGTGGTAGAGTAACGGATGAGAAATACCACACAATAGATGAATCCCGTTGGTAACAGCAATTAAGGCACAGATCACAATGTAGAACAGAAATCCCTCTCGTCTCTGCCTACGGTTCCGGGTGGCTCGCCATCTCAGATCACAGTTTCAACCTCACAAAAAAAACTTGACCTGTTTACACAAACAGGATCAAAAATATTTCAGACAATTTATATGACTGTATTACCCTCACAGCTCAAGAAAATGACATTTAAACACCAACAGTGATTATAAAAATACAATCTGAGCACTTTTGTCACTTAATGTGCAATTATAACATTCACAGAGCTAGTTAGCATTTCATCACATACACCAGTACATTCTTAAGTGCATAGTATATTAACACACAACCTTTAACAGTAACTACATATACACTCACATAAACACATTAGAATGCCAATATAACACATTGACTCAAAATTACAACAAATTAAACATTGTTTGGTTTAAAACTCACCAAATCCGGGTGATATCAATATCAAATTATAAACCGCATCTGGAGATACAGGCCTCACGATCCACTAGCATCCGCTTCAATCATCAAACATCACACTTTTAATCTCTCTTCTGACACCCGCGATTTTCTAGCGTGTTTCTCTTCTCTCGCTATGCGTCTCATCACAGTGACATCACACAGAGCGCCGACCATATGACAAAACATTATGCTTTCTTTTTAGTTAAAAATTATTATTGTTTTAGTTTTCACTTTTCAGAATAGCCTTTTTTAGACTATTTTTAAAAGAAATTAATATTCTTTTGTGAAAATAAATTCATACTAATTTATATTTAATTTCCTCTAACCAGCTCAATCCTAATATGGGTTACATTAGCTTGCAAATTATACCCAAGAACATAATTTATTAAGCCATATGTCTTACTAACAAGAAACAATGCCTCTAACCACAGGTCACGTACGAAAAATAATGCCCCGTTAAAGCCATTCAAAAATGAAAATAAATACGGCCTTTTAAAATTTAAATGTTCCAGCGATTTCATTCCGTCAACCCCTTAGAACACACCAAGAGCTAATTTCAGGTGTTTGCGAGTAGTTTTATTTAAAACGGAGAGAGCTGACTTCAGCCAGTGTTTTCTGTTGTACTGACATGAGAGTCAAGGCTCCGAGCTCTCGGTCTGCGAACTACATCACTGAGCCTCTTTTAAAAGCATTTAAATAAAAACACTCCAGCGACTGTACGCAATGTAAACATAATATCATTTTAAAGAGCTATATTAAGCGCATATGAGCTGTTTTATATGGTTTACTGATGAGCTTCAGGGCTGGCGTTTCTTCGTCCGTGTTCACAAAACTACATATTTTAAAGGCATTAAAACAAATAAAAAATAAAAACACTCCAGCGATTGAACAGTACTAGTAGATTAGTGTATTGAAAACGTTAAAATGCTTGCTTATTTTTGCTGCAATTTTGTGGAAACGAATTAGCTAGTAAAGACTGTTTCATGAATATGGTCTCATCGTTTGAACCACATAGTTCAACAAAGTACGGCCGTTTTTAATGACCTCACCAACTAATAACTTATGCTATTTAACTGATTAGAGTTCTCAAAAAAAAAAAAAAAAGCAACTGTATTGAACAAGGCACCTAATCACTCATTTAATATGTTTTGTTCCCTGTCATTTCGCTGTATGTTCTGTTTGATTTAGCACAGGTTCCCTCTTACGTCATACTCCGAAAGTTCCCTTAGGCATTTGTGCGCATGCGCACTACTCATAAATGGTGCTTTATAGAGGACGCACAAAAATACTGAATAAAATCATTTATATTTAGGTTAAACGTAGGATATTGCTTGTACTGCATGTTAGCTTGCACATTATACCCAAGAACATAATTTATTAAGCCATATGTCTTACTAACACGAAACAATGCCACAGGTCACGTACGAAAAATAATGCCCCATTTAGGCCATTCCACTCCACTGAAGGGGTGGAGCGGAAAAATGAAAATAAATACGGCCTTTTAAAATTTAAATGTTCCAGCTATTTCATTCCGACAACCCCTTTTAGAACACACCAAGAGCTAAAATCAGGTGTTTGCGAGTAGTTTTATTTAAAACGGAGAGAGCTGCCTTCAGCCAGTGTTTTCTGTTGTCCTGACATGAGAGTCAAGGCTCCGAGCTCTCGGTCTGCGAACTACATCACTAAGCCTCTTTTAAAAGCATTTAAATAAAAACAGTCCAGCGACTGTACACAATGTAAACAGATTATCATTTTAAAGAGCTAAGCGCATATGAGCTGTTTTATGTGGTTTACGGATGAGCTTCGGGGCTGGCGTTTCTTCGTCCGTGTTCACAAAACTACATATTTTAAAGGCATTAAAAAAAAAAAAAAAAACACTTCAGCGATTGAACAATAATAGTAGATTAGTGTATTTAAAACGTTAAAATGCTTGCTTATTTGTGCTGCATTTTTGTGGAAACGAATAAGCTAGTAAAGACTGTTTCATATGGTCTCATCGTTTGAACCACGTTAGTTCAACAAAGTACGGCTGTTGTTAAAGACCTCACCAACTAATAACTTATGCTATTTAACTGATTAGAGTTCTCAAAAAAAATGCAACTGTATTGAACATATAATCACTCATTTAATATTTTTTGTTCCCTGTCATTTCGCTGTATTTTCTGTTTGATTTAGCACAGGTTCGTCATACTCAGAAAGTTCCCTTAGGCATTTGTGCGCATGCGCACTACTCATAAAGGGTGATTTAATAGAGGACGCACAAAAATACAGATTAAAATCATTTATATTTAGGTTAAATATAAGATATGACTTGTAATGCATGTTAGCTTGCAAATTATGCCCAAGAACATAATTTATTATGCCATATGTCTTACTAACAAGCAACAATGCCTCTAACCACAGGTCACGTACGAAAAATAATGCCCCGTTTAAGGCATTCCACTCCACTGAAGGTGTGGAGCGGAAAATGAAAATAAATACGGCCTTTTAAAATTTAAATGTTCCAGCGATTTCATTCCGTCAACCCCTTAGAACACAGCAAGAGCTAAACTCAGGTGTTTGCAAGTAATTTTATTTAAAACGGAGAGAGCTGCCTTCAGCCAGTGTTTTCTGTTGTACTGACATGAGAGTCAAGGCTCCGAGCTCTCGGTCTGCGAACTACATCACTATGCCTCTTTTAAAAGCATTTAAATAAAAACAGTCCAGCGACTGTACACAATGTAAACAGATTATCATTTTAAAGAGCTAAGCGCATATGAGCTGTTTTATGTGGTTTACGGATGAGCTTCGGGGCTGGCGTTTCTTCGTCCGTGTTCACAAAACTACATATTTTAAAGGCATTAAAATAAATAAATAAATAAAAAAACACTTCAGCGATTGAACAATAATAGTAGATTAGTGTATTTAAAACGTTAAAATGCTTGCTTATTTGTGCTGCATTTTTGTGGAAACGAATAAGCTAGTAAAGACTGTTTCATATGGTCTCATCGTTTGAACCACGTTAGTTCAACAAAGTACGGCTGTTGTTAAAGACCTCACCAACTAATAACTTATGCTATTTAACTGATTAGAGTTCTCAAAAAAAATGCAACTGTATTGAACATATAATCACTCATTTAATATTTTTTGTTCCCTGTCATTTCGCTGTATTTTCTGTTTGATTTAGCACAGGTTCCCTCTTACGTCATACTCAGAAAGTTCCCTTAGGCATTTGTGCGCATGCGCACTACTCATAAAGGGTGATTTAATAGAGGACGCACAAAAATACAGATTAAAATCATTTATATTTAGGTTAAATATAAGATATGACTTGTAGAGCATGTTAGCTTGCAAATTATGCCCAAGAACATAATTTATTATGCCATATGTCTTACTAACAAGCAACAATGCCTCTAACCACAGGTCACGTACGAAAAATAATGCCCCGTTTAAGGCATTCCACTCCACTGAAGGTGTGGAGCTGAAAATGAAAATAAATACGGCCTTTTAAAATTTAAATGTTCCAGCGATTTCATTCCGTCAACCCCTTAGAACACAGCAAGAGCTAAACTTAGGTGTTTGCAAGTAGTTTTATTTAAAACGGAGAGAGCTGCCTTCAGCCAGTGTTTTCTGTTGTACTGACATGAGAGTCAAGGCTCCGAGCTCTCGGTCTGCGAACTACATCACTAAGCCTCTTTTAAAAGCATTTAAATAAAAACAGTCCAGCGACTGTACACAATGTAAACAGATTATCATTTTAAAGAGCTAAGCGCATAAGAGCTGTTTTATGTGGTTTACGGATGAGCTTCGGGGCTGGCGTTTCTTCGTCCGTGTTCACAAAACTACATATTTTAAAGGCATTAAAAAAAAAATAAATAAAAAAAAACACTTCAGCGATTGAACAATAACAGTAGATTAGTGTATTTAAAACGTTAAAATGCTTGCTTATTTGTGCTGCATTTTTGTGGAAACGAATAAGCTAGTAAAGACTGTTTCATATGGTCTCATCGTTTGAACCACGTTAGTTCAACAAAGTACGGCTGTTGTTAAAGACCTCACCAACTAATAACTTATGCTATTTAACTGATTAGAGATCTCAAAAAAATGCAACTGTATTGAACATATAATCACTCATTTAATATTTTTTGTTCCCTGTCATTTCGCTGTATTTTCTGTTTGATTTAGCACAGGTTCCCTCTTACGTCATACTCAGAAAGTTCCCTTAGGCATTTGTGCGCATGCGCACTACTCATAAAGGGTGATTTAATAGAGGACGCACAAAAATACAGATTAAAATCATTTATATTTAGGTTAAATATAAGATATGAATTGTAATGCATGTTAGCTTGCAAATTATGCCCAAGAACATAATTTATTATGCCATATGTCTTACTAACAAGCAACAATGCCTCTAACCACAGGTCACGTACGAAAAATAATGCCCCGTTTAAGGCATTCCACTCCACTGAAGGTGTGGAGCGGAAAATGAAAATAAATACGGCCTTTTAAAATTTAAATGTTCCAGCGATTTCATTCCGTCAACCCCTTAGAACACAGCAAGAGCTAAACTCAGGTGTTTGCAAGTAATTTTATTTAAAACGGAGAGAGCTGCCTTCAGCCAGTGTTTTCTGTTGTACTGACATGAGAGTCAAGGCTCCGAGCTCTCGGTCTGCGAACTACATCACTATGCCTCTTTTAAAAGCATTTAAATAAAAACAGTCCAGCGACTGTACACAATGTAAACAGATTATCATTTTAAAGAGCTAAGCGCATATGAGCTGTTTTATGTGGTTTACGGATGAGCTTCGGGGCTGGCGTTTCTTCGTCCGTGTTCACAAAACTACATATTTTAAAGGCATTAAAATAAATAAATAAATAAAAAAACACTTCAGCGATTGAACAATAATAGTAGATTAGTGTATTTAAAACGTTAAAATGCTTGCTTATTTGTGCTGCATTTTTGTGGAAACGAATAAGCTAGTAAAGACTGTTTCATATGGTCTCATCGTTTGAACCACGTTAGTTCAACAAAGTACGGCTGTTGTTAAAGACCTCACCAACTAATAACTTATGCTATTTAACTGATTAGAGTTCTCAAAAAAAATGCAACTGTATTGAACATATAATCACTCATTTAATATTTTTTGTTCCCTGTCATTTCGCTGTATTTTCTGTTTGATTTAGCACAGGTTCCCTCTTACGTCATACTCAGAAAGTTCCCTTAGGCATTTGTGCGCATGCGCACTACTCATAAAGGGTGATTTAATAGAGGACGCACAAAAATACAGATTAAAATCATTTATATTTAGGTTAAATATAAGATATGACTTGTAGAGCATGTTAGCTTGCAAATTATGCCCAAGAACATAATTTATTATGCCATATGTCTTACTAACAAGCAACAATGCCTCTAACCACAGGTCACGTACGAAAAATAATGCCCCGTTTAAGGCATTCCACTCCACTGAAGGTGTGGAGCTGAAAATGAAAATAAATACGGCCTTTTAAAATTTAAATGTTCCAGCGATTTCATTCCGTCAACCCCTTAGAACACAGCAAGAGCTAAACTTAGGTGTTTGCAAGTAGTTTTATTTAAAACGGAGAGAGCTGCCTTCAGCCAGTGTTTTCTGTTGTACTGACATGAGAGTCAAGGCTCCGAGCTCTCGGTCTGCGAACTACATCACTAAGCCTCTTTTAAAAGCATTTAAATAAAAACAGTCCAGCGACTGTACACAATGTAAACAGATTATCATTTTAAAGAGCTAAGCGCATAAGAGCTGTTTTATGTGGTTTACGGATGAGCTTCGGGGCTGGCGTTTCTTCGTCCGTGTTCACAAAACTACATATTTTAAAGGCATTAAAAAAAAAAAAAATAAAAAAAAACACTTCAGCGATTGAACAATAACAGTAGATTAGTGTATTTAAAACGTTAAAATGCTTGCTTATTTGTGCTGCATTTTTGTGGAAACGAATAAGCTAGTAAAGACTGTTTCATATGGTCTCATCGTTTGAACCACGTTAGTTCAACAAAGTACGGCTGTTGTTAAAGACCTCACCAACTAATAACTTATGCTATTTAACTGATTAGAGATCTCAAAAAAATGCAACTGTATTGAACATATAATCACTCATTTAATATTTTTTGTTCCCTGTCATTTCGCTGTATTTTCTGTTTGATTTAGCACAGGTTCCCTCTTACGTCATACTCAGAAAGTTCCCTTAGGCATTTGTGCGCATGCGCACTACTCATAAAGGGTGATTTAATAGAGGACGCACAAAAATACAGATTAAAATCATTTATATTTAGGTTAAATATAAGATATGACTTGTAGAGCATGTTAGCTTGCAAATTATGCCCAAGAACATAATTTATTATGCCATATGTCTTACTAACAAGCAACAATGCCTCTAACCACAGGTCACGTACGAAAAATAATGCCCCGTTTAAGGCATATCCACTGAAGGTGTGGAGCGGAAAATGAAAATAAATACGGCCTTTTAAAATGTAAATGTTCCAGCGATTTCATTCCGTCAACCCCTTAGAACACAGCAAGAGCTAAACTCAGGTGTTTGCAAGTAGTTTTATTTAAAACGGAGAGAGCTGCCTTCAGCCAGTGTTTTCTGTTGTACAGACATGAGAGTCAAGGCTCCGAGCTCTCGGTCTGCGAACTACATCACTAAGCCTCTTTTAAAAGCATTTAAATAAAAACAGTCCAGCGACTGTACACAATGTAAACAGATTATCATTTTAAAGAGCTAAGCGCATATGAGCTGTTTTATGTGGTTTACGGATGAGCTTCGGGGCTGGCGTTTCTTCGTCCGTGTTCACAAAACTACATATTTTAAAGGCATTAAAAAAAAAAAAAACACTTCAGCGATTGAACAATAATAGTAGATTAGTGTATTTAAAACGTTAAAATGCTTGCTTATTTGTGCTGCATTTTTGTGGAAACGAATAAGCTAGTAAAGACTGTTTCATATGGTCTCATCGTTTGAACCACGTTAGTTCAACAAAGTACGGCTGTTGTTAAAGACCTCACCAACTAATAACTTATGCTATTTAACTGATTAGAGTTCTCAAAAAAATGCAACTGTATTGAACATATAATCACTCATTTAATATTTTTTGTTCCCTGTCATTTCGCTGTATTTTCTGTTTGATTTAGCACAGGTTCCCTCTTACGTCATACTCCAAAAGTTCCCTTAGGCATTTGTGCGCATGCGCACTACTCATAAAGGGTGATTTAATAGAGGACGCACAAAAATACAGATTAAAATCATTTATATTTAGGTTAAATATAAGATATGACTTGTAGTGCATGTTAGCTTGCAAATTATGCCCAAGAACATAATTTATTATGCCATATGTCTTACTAACAAGCAACAATGCCTCTAACCACAGGTCACGTACGAAAAATAATGCCCCGTTTAAGGCATACCACTCCACTGAAGGTGTGGAGCGGAAAATGAAAATAAATACGGCCTTTTAAAATGTAAATGTTCCAGCGATTTCATTCCGTCAACCCCTTAGAACACAGCAAGAGCTAAACTCAGGTGTTTGCAAGTAGTTTTATTTAAAACGGAGAAAGCTGCCTTCAGCCAGTGTTTTCTGTTGTACAGACATGAGAGTCAAGGCTCCGAGCTCTCGGTCTGCGAACTACATCACTAAGCCTCTTTTAAAAGCATTTAAATAAAAACAGTCCAGCGACTGTACACAATGTAAACAGATTATCATTTTAAAGAGCTAAGCGCATATGAGCTGTTTTATGTGGTTTACGGATGAGCTTCGGGGCTGGCGTTTCTTCGTCCGTGTTCACAAAACTACATATTTTAAAGGCATTAAAAAAAATAAAAAAAATAAAAAACACTTCAGCGATTGAACAATAATAGTAGATTAGTGTATTTAAAACGTTAAAATGCTTGCTTATTTGTGCTGCATTTTTGTGGAAACGAATAAGCCAGTAAAGACTGTTTCATATGGTCTCATCGTTTGAACCACGTTAGTTCAACAAAGTACGGCTGTTGTTAAAGACCTCACCAACTAATAACTTATGCTATTTAACTGATTAGAGTTCTCAAAAAAATGCAACTGTATTGAACATATAATCACTCATTTAATATTTTTTGTTCCCTGTCATTTCGCTGTATTTTCTGTTTGATTTAGCACAGGTTCCCTCTTACGTCATACTCCGAAAGTTCCCTTAGGCATTTGTGCGCATGCGCACTACTCATAAAGGGTGATTTAATAGAGGACGCACAAAAATACAGATTAAAATCATTTACATTTAGGTTAAATATAAGATATGACTTGTAGTGCATGTTAGCTTGCAAATTATGCCCAAGAACATAATTTATTATGCCATATGTCTTACTAACAAGCAACAATGCCTCTAACCACAGGTCACGTACGAAAAATAATGCCCCGTTTAAGGCATTCCACTCCACTGAAGGTGTGGAGCGGAAAATGAAAATAAATACGGCCTTTTAAAATTTAAATGTTCCAGCGATTTCATTCCGTCAACCCCTTAGAACACAGCAAGAGCTAAACTCAGGTGTTTGCAAGTAGTTTTATTTAAAACGGAGAGAGCTGCCTTCAGCCAGTGTTTTCTGTTGTACTGACATGAGAGTCAAGGCTCCGAGCTCTCGGTCTGCGAACTACATCACTAAGCCTCTTTTAAAAGCATTTAAATAAAAACAGTCCAGCGACTGTACACAATGTAAACAGATTATCATTTTAAAGAGCTAAGCGCATATGAGCTGTTTTATGTGGTTTACGGATGAGCTTCGGGGCTGGCGTTTCTTCGTCCGTGTTCACAAAACTACATATTTTAAAGGCATTAAAAAAAAAAAAAAAAACACTCCAGCGATTGAACAATAATAGTAGATTAGTGTATTGAAAACGTTAAAATGCTTGCTTATTTGTGCTGCATTTTTGTGGAAACGAATTAGCTAGTAAATACTGTTTCATGTATATGGTCTCATCGTTTGAACCACATAGTTCAACAAAGTACGGCCGTTTTTAATGACCTCACCAACTAATAACTTATGCTATTCAACTGATTAGAGTTCTCAAAAAAATGCAACTGTATTGAACATATAATCACTCATTTAATGTTTTTTATTCCCTGTCATTTCGCTGTATTTTCTGTTTGATTTAGCACAGGTTCCCTCTTACGTCATACTCGGAAAGTTCCCTTAGGCATTTGTGCGCATGCGCACTACTCATAAATGGTGCTTTATAGAGGACGCACAAAAATACTGAATAAAATCATTTATATTTAGGTTAAACGGAGGATATAGCTTGTACTGCATTATAGTGTAGCCAGTAACGCCTAGTGTACAATAGATACTCTACTTCCCTTGTGTATCAATATGAATGATAGGACACACAGTAACAGGCCAGATCACCAGATTCGCTATGGAGGGCAAAAATTAGGCAATTAAATCAACACAAGGACCAGACAGACCAAGAGAATGACTTTACCAATGTAACTTTTTACTTTAAATTGAAATGAGTAAAATAATGGAATGTAATGACAGCAAAATGAATAAATAAAATAAAATACAATAATGAGTTCTTCTTTTTTCCTCCAGGAAAGTATGCTTTTTTTGGGGGTTATTTTCCAAACATCTATTTATGATGTATTTGTTCACTGGACTATTTATTTTGATATGCATAATATTACTTATATTTCAATTTATTTTACTTTAATACTGGTATATTTTAACTTATGCTAGGTGGTTTCCTTTGAGGTTTAAATTGTTTCTTTGAATAAACCTGACTCAAAACAAAACCCACAATATGAAACAGCTGTAACAATCAGATTTGTATAACAAAAAAAAAAAAAAACACTTGACTGTAAAAACTTACAGTAATTCAATGTAAACAATTTCAGTCCATGAAATGAGTGAGTGTCAGTGTGTGTGTATATGCAAATGTAACGAAAGTTCCTTGAAATCGAATGAATCCAACGAATGTAAAGTCTCTTGGTGCAGTAATGGTAGTGCAATTTCATGTGGTGTAATGTCCAACCAGGCACGGACAACTCTTTATAGAACTTAGTGGTAGAGTAACGGATGAGAAATACCACACAATAGATGAATCCCGTTGGTAACAGCAATTAAGGCACAGATCACAATGTAGAACAGAAATCCCTCTCGTCTCTGCCTACGGTTCCGGGTGGCTCGCCATCTCAGATCACAGTTTCAACCTCACAAAAAAAACTTGACCTGTTTACACAAACAGGATCAAAAATATTTCAGACAATTTATATGACTGTATTACCCTCACAGCTCAAGAAAATGACATTTAAACACCAACAGTGATTATAAAAATACAATCTGAGCACTTTTGTCACTTAATGTGCAATTATAACATTCACAGAGCTAGTTAGCATTTCATCACATACACCAGTACATTCTTAAGTGCATAGTATATTAACACACAACCTTTAACAGTAACTACATATACACTCACATAAACACATTAGAATGCCAATATAACACATTGACTCAAAATTACAACAAATTAAACATTGTTTGGTTTAAAACTCACCAAATCCGGGTGATATCAATATCAAATTATAAACCGCATCTGGAGATACAGGCCTCACGATCCACTAGCATCCGCTTCAATCATCAAACATCACACTTTTAATCTCTCTTCTGACACCCGCGATTTTCTAGCGTGTTTCTCTTCTCTCGCTATGCGTCTCATCACAGTGACATCACACAGAGCGCCGACCATATGACAAAACATTATGCTTTCTTTTTAGTTAAAAATTATTATTGTTTTAGTTTTCACTTTTCAGAATAGCCTTTTTTAGACTATTTTTAAAAGAAATTAATATTCTTTTGTGAAAATAAATTCATACTAATTTATATTTAATTTCCTCTAACCAGCTCAATCCTAATATGGGTTACATTAGCTTGCAAATTATACCCAAGAACATAATTTATTAAGCCATATGTCTTACTAACAAGAAACAATGCCTCTAACCACAGGTCACGTACGAAAAATAATGCCCCGTTAAAGCCATTCAAAAATGAAAATAAATACGGCCTTTTAAAATTTAAATGTTCCAGCGATTTCATTCCGTCAACCCCTTAGAACACACCAAGAGCTAATTTCAGGTGTTTGCGAGTAGTTTTATTTAAAACGGAGAGAGCTGACTTCAGCCAGTGTTTTCTGTTGTACTGACATGAGAGTCAAGGCTCCGAGCTCTCGGTCTGCGAACTACATCACTGAGCCTCTTTTAAAAGCATTTAAATAAAAACACTCCAGCGACTGTACGCAATGTAAACATAATATCATTTTAAAGAGCTATATTAAGCGCATATGAGCTGTTTTATATGGTTTACTGATGAGCTTCAGGGCTGGCGTTTCTTCGTCCGTGTTCACAAAACTACATATTTTAAAGGCATTAAAACAAATAAAAAATAAAAACACTCCAGCGATTGAACAGTACTAGTAGATTAGTGTATTGAAAACGTTAAAATGCTTGCTTATTTTTGCTGCAATTTTGTGGAAACGAATTAGCTAGTAAAGACTGTTTCATGAATATGGTCTCATCGTTTGAACCACATAGTTCAACAAAGTACGGCCGTTTTTAATGACCTCACCAACTAATAACTTATGCTATTTAACTGATTAGAGTTCTCAAAAAAAAAAAAAAAAGCAACTGTATTGAACAAGGCACCTAATCACTCATTTAATATGTTTTGTTCCCTGTCATTTCGCTGTATGTTCTGTTTGATTTAGCACAGGTTCCCTCTTACGTCATACTCCGAAAGTTCCCTTAGGCATTTGTGCGCATGCGCACTACTCATAAATGGTGCTTTATAGAGGACGCACAAAAATACTGAATAAAATCATTTATATTTAGGTTAAACGTAGGATATTGCTTGTACTGCATGTTAGCTTGCACATTATACCCAAGAACATAATTTATTAAGCCATATGTCTTACTAACACGAAACAATGCCACAGGTCACGTACGAAAAATAATGCCCCATTTAGGCCATTCCACTCCACTGAAGGGGTGGAGCGGAAAAATGAAAATAAATACGGCCTTTTAAAATTTAAATGTTCCAGCTATTTCATTCCGACAACCCCTTTTAGAACACACCAAGAGCTAAAATCAGGTGTTTGCGAGTAGTTTTATTTAAAACGGAGAGAGCTGCCTTCAGCCAGTGTTTTCTGTTGTCCTGACATGAGAGTCAAGGCTCCGAGCTCTCGGTCTGCGAACTACATCACTAAGCCTCTTTTAAAAGCATTTAAATAAAAACAGTCCAGCGACTGTACACAATGTAAACAGATTATCATTTTAAAGAGCTAAGCGCATATGAGCTGTTTTATGTGGTTTACGGATGAGCTTCGGGGCTGGCGTTTCTTCGTCCGTGTTCACAAAACTACATATTTTAAAGGCATTAAAAAAAAAAAAAAAACACTTCAGCGATTGAACAATAATAGTAGATTAGTGTATTTAAAACGTTAAAATGCTTGCTTATTTGTGCTGCATTTTTGTGGAAACGAATAAGCTAGTAAAGACTGTTTCATATGGTCTCATCGTTTGAACCACGTTAGTTCAACAAAGTACGGCTGTTGTTAAAGACCTCACCAACTAATAACTTATGCTATTTAACTGATTAGAGTTCTCAAAAAAAATGCAACTGTATTGAACATATAATCACTCATTTAATATTTTTTGTTCCCTGTCATTTCGCTGTATTTTCTGTTTGATTTAGCACAGGTTCCCTCTTACGTCATACTCAGAAAGTTCCCTTAGGCATTTGTGCGCATGCGCACTACTCATAAAGGGTGATTTAATAGAGGACGCACAAAAATACAGATTAAAATCATTTATATTTAGGTTAAATATAAGATATGACTTGTAGAGCATGTTAGCTTGCAAATTATGCCCAAGAACATAATTTATTATGCCATATGTCTTACTAACAAGCAACAATGCCTCTAACCACAGGTCACGTACGAAAAATAATGCCCCGTTTAAGGCATTCCACTCCACTGAAGGTGTGGAGCTGAAAATGAAAATAAATACGGCCTTTTAAAATTTAAATGTTCCAGCGATTTCATTCCGTCAACCCCTTAGAACACAGCAAGAGCTAAACTTAGGTGTTTGCAAGTAGTTTTATTTAAAACGGAGAGAGCTGCCTTCAGCCAGTGTTTTCTGTTGTACTGACATGAGAGTCAAGGCTCCGAGCTCTCGGTCTGCGAACTACATCACTAAGCCTCTTTTAAAAGCATTTAAATAAAAACAGTCCAGCGACTGTACACAATGTAAACAGATTATCATTTTAAAGAGCTAAGCGCATAAGAGCTGTTTTATGTGGTTTACGGATGAGCTTCGGGGCTGGCGTTTCTTCGTCCGTGTTCACAAAACTACATATTTTAAAGGCATTAAAAAAAAAATAAATAAAAAAAAACACTTCAGCGATTGAACAATAACAGTAGATTAGTGTATTTAAAACGTTAAAATGCTTGCTTATTTGTGCTGCATTTTTGTGGAAACGAATAAGCTAGTAAAGACTGTTTCATATGGTCTCATCGTTTGAACCACGTTAGTTCAACAAAGTACGGCTGTTGTTAAAGACCTCACCAACTAATAACTTATGCTATTTAACTGATTAGAGATCTCAAAAAAATGCAACTGTATTGAACATATAATCACTCATTTAATATTTTTTGTTCCCTGTCATTTCGCTGTATTTTCTGTTTGATTTAGCACAGGTTCCCTCTTACGTCATACTCAGAAAGTTCCCTTAGGCATTTGTGCGCATGCGCACTACTCATAAAGGGTGATTTAATAGAGGACGCACAAAAATACAGATTAAAATCATTTATATTTAGGTTAAATATAAGATATGAATTGTAATGCATGTTAGCTTGCAAATTATGCCCAAGAACATAATTTATTATGCCATATGTCTTACTAACAAGCAACAATGCCTCTAACCACAGGTCACGTACGAAAAATAATGCCCCGTTTAAGGCATTCCACTCCACTGAAGGTGTGGAGCGGAAAATGAAAATAAATACGGCCTTTTAAAATTTAAATGTTCCAGCGATTTCATTCCGTCAACCCCTTAGAACACAGCAAGAGCTAAACTCAGGTGTTTGCAAGTAATTTTATTTAAAACGGAGAGAGCTGCCTTCAGCCAGTGTTTTCTGTTGTACTGACATGAGAGTCAAGGCTCCGAGCTCTCGGTCTGCGAACTACATCACTATGCCTCTTTTAAAAGCATTTAAATAAAAACAGTCCAGCGACTGTACACAATGTAAACAGATTATCATTTTAAAGAGCTAAGCGCATATGAGCTGTTTTATGTGGTTTACAGATGAGCTTCGGGGCTGGCGTTTCTTCGTCCGTGTTCACAAAACTACATATTTTAAAGGCATTAAAATAAATAAATAAATAAAAAAACACTTCAGCGATTGAACAATAATAGTAGATTAGTGTATTTAAAACGTTAAAATGCTTGCTTATTTGTGCTGCATTTTTGTGGAAACGAATAAGCTAGTAAAGACTGTTTCATATGGTCTCATCGTTTGAACCACGTTAGTTCAACAAAGTACGGCTGTTGTTAAAGACCTCACCAACTAATAACTTATGCTATTTAACTGATTAGAGTTCTCAAAAAAAATGCAACTGTATTGAACATATAATCACTCATTTAATATTTTTTGTTCCCTGTCATTTCGCTGTATTTTCTGTTTGATTTAGCACAGGTTCCCTCTTACGTCATACTCAGAAAGTTCCCTTAGGCATTTGTGCGCATGCGCACTACTCATAAAGGGTGATTTAATAGAGGACGCACAAAAATACAGATTAAAATCATTTATATTTAGGTTAAATATAAGATATGACTTGTAGAGCATGTTAGCTTGCAAATTATGCCCAAGAACATAATTTATTATGCCATATGTCTTACTAACAAGCAACAATGCCTCTAACCACAGGTCACGTACGAAAAATAATGCCCCGTTTAAGGCATTCCACTCCACTGAAGGTGTGGAGCTGAAAATGAAAATAAATACGGCCTTTTAAAATTTAAATGTTCCAGCGATTTCATTCCGTCAACCCCTTAGAACACAGCAAGAGCTAAACTTAGGTGTTTGCAAGTAGTTTTATTTAAAACGGAGAGAGCTGCCTTCAGCCAGTGTTTTCTGTTGTACTGACATGAGAGTCAAGGCTCCGAGCTCTCGGTCTGCGAACTACATCACTAAGCCTCTTTTAAAAGCATTTAAATAAAAACAGTCCAGCGACTGTACACAATGTAAACAGATTATCATTTTAAAGAGCTAAGCGCATAAGAGCTGTTTTATGTGGTTTACGGATGAGCTTCGGGGCTGGCGTTTCTTCGTCCGTGTTCACAAAACTACATATTTTAAAGGCATTAAAAAAAAAATAAATAAAAAAAAACACTTCAGCGATTGAACAATAACAGTAGATTAGTGTATTTAAAACGTTAAAATGCTTGCTTATTTGTGCTGCATTTTTGTGGAAACGAATAAGCTAGTAAAGACTGTTTCATATGGTCTCATCGTTTGAACCACGTTAGTTCAACAAAGTACGGCTGTTGTTAAAGACCTCACCAACTAATAACTTATGCTATTTAACTGATTAGAGATCTCAAAAAAATGCAACTGTATTGAACATATAATCACTCATTTAATATTTTTTGTTCCCTGTCATTTCGCTGTATTTTCTGTTTGATTTAGCACAGGTTCCCTCTTACGTCATACTCAGAAAGTTCCCTTAGGCATTTGTGCGCATGCGCACTACTCATAAAGGGTGATTTAATAGAGGACGCACAAAAATACAGATTAAAATCATTTATATTTAGGTTAAATATAAGATATGACTTGTAGAGCATGTTAGCTTGCAAATTATGCCCAAGAACATAATTTATTATGCCATATGTCTTACTAACAAGCAACAATGCCTCTAACCACAGGTCACGTACGAAAAATAATGCCCCGTTTAAGGCATATCCACTGAAGGTGTGGAGCGGAAAATGAAAATAAATACGGCCTTTTAAAATGTAAATGTTCCAGCGATTTCATTCCGTCAACCCCTTAGAACACAGCAAGAGCTAAACTCAGGTGTTTGCAAGTAGTTTTATTTAAAACGGAGAGAGCTGCCTTCAGCCAGTGTTTTCTGTTGTACAGACATGAGAGTCAAGGCTCCGAGCTCTCGGTCTGCGAACTACATCACTAAGCCTCTTTTAAAAGCATTTAAATAAAAACAGTCCAGCGACTGTACACAATGTAAACAGATTATCATTTTAAAGAGCTAAGCGCATATGAGCTGTTTTATGTGGTTTACGGATGAGCTTCGGGGCTGGCGTTTCTTCGTCCGTGTTCACAAAACTACATATTTTAAAGGCATTAAAAAAAATAAAAAAAATAAAAAACACTTCAGCGATTGAACAATAATAGTAGATTAGTGTATTTAAAACGTTAAAATGCTTGCTTATTTGTGCTGCATTTTTGTGGAAACGAATAAGCCAGTAAAGACTGTTTCATATGGTCTCATCGTTTGAACCACGTTAGTTCAACAAAGTACGGCTGTTGTTAAAGACCTCACCAACTAATAACTTATGCTATTTAACTGATTAGAGTTCTCAAAAAAATGCAACTGTATTGAACATATAATCACTCATTTAATATTTTTTGTTCCCTGTCATTTCGCTGTATTTTCTGTTTGATTTAGCACAGGTTCCCTCTTACGTCATACTCCGAAAGTTCCCTTAGGCATTTGTGCGCATGCGCACTACTCATAAAGGGTGATTTAATAGAGGACGCACAAAAATACAGATTAAAATCATTTACATTTAGGTTAAATATAAGATATGACTTGTAGTGCATGTTAGCTTGCAAATTATGCCCAAGAACATAATTTATTATGCCATATGTCTTACTAACAAGCAACAATGCCTCTAACCACAGGTCACGTACGAAAAATAATGCCCCGTTTAAGGCATTCCACTCCACTGAAGGTGTGGAGCGGAAAATGAAAATAAATACGGCCTTTTAAAATTTAAATGTTCCAGCGATTTCATTCCGTCAACCCCTTAGAACACAGCAAGAGCTAAACTCAGGTGTTTGCAAGTAGTTTTATTTAAAACGGAGAGAGCTGCCTTCAGCCAGTGTTTTCTGTTGTACTGACATGAGAGTCAAGGCTCCGAGCTCTCGGTCTGCGAACTACATCACTAAGCCTCTTTTAAAAGCATTTAAATAAAAACAGTCCAGCGACTGTACACAATGTAAACAGATTATCATTTTAAAGAGCTAAGCGCATATGAGCTGTTTTATGTGGTTTACGGATGAGCTTCGGGGCTGGCGTTTCTTCGTCCGTGTTCACAAAACTACATATTTTAAAGGCATTAAAAAAAAAAAAAAAAACACTCCAGCGATTGAACAATAATAGTAGATTAGTGTATTGAAAACGTTAAAATGCTTGCTTATTTGTGCTGCATTTTTGTGGAAACGAATTAGCTAGTAAATACTGTTTCATGTATATGGTCTCATCGTTTGAACCACATAGTTCAACAAAGTACGGCCGTTTTTAATGACCTCACCAACTAATAACTTATGCTATTCAACTGATTAGAGTTCTCAAAAAAATGCAACTGTATTGAACATATAATCACTCATTTAATGTTTTTTATTCCCTGTCATTTCGCTGTATTTTCTGTTTGATTTAGCACAGGTTCCCTCTTACGTCATACTCGGAAAGTTCCCTTAGGCATTTGTGCGCATGCGCACTACTCATAAATGGTGCTTTATAGAGGACGCACAAAAATACTGAATAAAATCATTTATATTTAGGTTAAACGGAGGATATAGCTTGTACTGCATTATAGTGTAGCCAGTAACGCCTAGTGTACAATAGATACTCTACTTCCCTTGTGTATCAATATGAATGATAGGACACACAGTAACAGGCCAGATCACCAGATTCGCTATGGAGGGCAAAAATTAGGCAATTAAATCAACACAAGGACCAGACAGACCAAGAGAATGACTTTACCAATGTAACTTTTTACTTTAAATTGAAATGAGTAAAATAATGGAATGTAATGACAGCAAAATGAATAAATAAAATAAAATACAATAATGAGTTCTTCTTTTTTCCTCCAGGAAAGTATGCTTTTTTTGGGGGTTATTTTCCAAACATCTATTTATGATGTATTTGTTCACTGGACTATTTATTTTGATATGCATAATATTACTTATATTTCAATTTATTTTACTTTAATACTGGTATATTTTAACTTATGCTAGGTGGTTTCCTTTGAGGTTTAAATTGTTTCTTTGAATAAACCTGACTCAAAACAAAACCCACAATATGAAACAGCTGTAACAATCAGATTTGTATAACAAAAAAAAAAAAAAACACTTGACTGTAAAAACTTACAGTAATTCAATGTAAACAATTTCAGTCCATGAAATGAGTGAGTGTCAGTGTGTGTGTATATGCAAATGTAACGAAAGTTCCTTGAAATCGAATGAATCCAACGAATGTAAAGTCTCTTGGTGCAGTAATGGTAGTGCAATTTCATGTGGTGTAATGTCCAACCAGGCACGGACAACTCTTTATAGAACTTAGTGGTAGAGTAACGGATGAGAAATACCACACAATAGATGAATCCCGTTGGTAACAGCAATTAAGGCACAGATCACAATGTAGAACAGAAATCCCTCTCGTCTCTGCCTACGGTTCCGGGTGGCTCGCCATCTCAGATCACAGTTTCAACCTCACAAAAAAAACTTGACCTGTTTACACAAACAGGATCAAAAATATTTCAGACAATTTATATGACTGTATTACCCTCACAGCTCAAGAAAATGACATTTAAACACCAACAGTGATTATAAAAATACAATCTGAGCACTTTTGTCACTTAATGTGCAATTATAACATTCACAGAGCTAGTTAGCATTTCATCACATACACCAGTACATTCTTAAGTGCATAGTATATTAACACACAACCTTTAACAGTAACTACATATACACTCACATAAACACATTAGAATGCCAATATAACACATTGACTCAAAATTACAACAAATTAAACATTGTTTGGTTTAAAACTCACCAAATCCGGGTGATATCAATATCAAATTATAAACCGCATCTGGAGATACAGGCCTCACGATCCACTAGCATCCGCTTCAATCATCAAACATCACACTTTTAATCTCTCTTCTGACACCCGCGATTTTCTAGCGTGTTTCTCTTCTCTCGCTATGCGTCTCATCACAGTGACATCACACAGAGCGCCGACCATATGACAAAACATTATGCTTTCTTTTTAGTTAAAAATTATTATTGTTTTAGTTTTCACTTTTCAGAATAGCCTTTTTTAGACTATTTTTAAAAGAAATTAATATTCTTTTGTGAAAATAAATTCATACTAATTTATATTTAATTTCCTCTAACCAGCTCAATCCTAATATGGGTTACATTAGCTTGCAAATTATACCCAAGAACATAATTTATTAAGCCATATGTCTTACTAACAAGAAACAATGCCTCTAACCACAGGTCACGTACGAAAAATAATGCCCCGTTAAAGCCATTCAAAAATGAAAATAAATACGGCCTTTTAAAATTTAAATGTTCCAGCGATTTCATTCCGTCAACCCCTTAGAACACACCAAGAGCTAATTTCAGGTGTTTGCGAGTAGTTTTATTTAAAACGGAGAGAGCTGACTTCAGCCAGTGTTTTCTGTTGTACTGACATGAGAGTCAAGGCTCCGAGCTCTCGGTCTGCGAACTACATCACTGAGCCTCTTTTAAAAGCATTTAAATAAAAACACTCCAGCGACTGTACGCAATGTAAACATAATATCATTTTAAAGAGCTATATTAAGCGCATATGAGCTGTTTTATATGGTTTACTGATGAGCTTCAGGGCTGGCGTTTCTTCGTCCGTGTTCACAAAACTACATATTTTAAAGGCATTAAAACAAATAAAAAATAAAAACACTCCAGCGATTGAACAGTACTAGTAGATTAGTGTATTGAAAACGTTAAAATGCTTGCTTATTTTTGCTGCAATTTTGTGGAAACGAATTAGCTAGTAAAGACTGTTTCATGAATATGGTCTCATCGTTTGAACCACATAGTTCAACAAAGTACGGCCGTTTTTAATGACCTCACCAACTAATAACTTATGCTATTTAACTGATTAGAGTTCTCAAAAAAAAAAAAAAAAGCAACTGTATTGAACAAGGCACCTAATCACTCATTTAATATGTTTTGTTCCCTGTCATTTCGCTGTATGTTCTGTTTGATTTAGCACAGGTTCCCTCTTACGTCATACTCCGAAAGTTCCCTTAGGCATTTGTGCGCATGCGCACTACTCATAAATGGTGCTTTATAGAGGACGCACAAAAATACTGAATAAAATCATTTATATTTAGGTTAAACGTAGGATATTGCTTGTACTGCATGTTAGCTTGCACATTATACCCAAGAACATAATTTATTAAGCCATATGTCTTACTAACACGAAACAATGCCACAGGTCACGTACGAAAAATAATGCCCCATTTAGGCCATTCCACTCCACTGAAGGGGTGGAGCGGAAAAATGAAAATAAATACGGCCTTTTAAAATTTAAATGTTCCAGCTATTTCATTCCGACAACCCCTTTTAGAACACACCAAGAGCTAAAATCAGGTGTTTGCGAGTAGTTTTATTTAAAACGGAGAGAGCTGCCTTCAGCCAGTGTTTTCTGTTGTCCTGACATGAGAGTCAAGGCTCCGAGCTCTCGGTCTGCGAACTACATCACTAAGCCTCTTTTAAAAGCATTTAAATAAAAACAGTCCAGCGACTGTACACAATGTAAACAGATTATCATTTTAAAGAGCTAAGCGCATATGAGCTGTTTTATGTGGTTTACGGATGAGCTTCGGGGCTGGCGTTTCTTCGTCCGTGTTCACAAAACTACATATTTTAAAGGCATTAAAAAAAAAAAAAAAACACTTCAGCGATTGAACAATAATAGTAGATTAGTGTATTTAAAACGTTAAAATGCTTGCTTATTTGTGCTGCATTTTTGTGGAAACGAATAAGCTAGTAAAGACTGTTTCATATGGTCTCATCGTTTGAACCACGTTAGTTCAACAAAGTACGGCTGTTGTTAAAGACCTCACCAACTAATAACTTATGCTATTTAACTGATTAGAGTTCTCAAAAAAAATGCAACTGTATTGAACATATAATCACTCATTTAATATTTTTTGTTCCCTGTCATTTCGCTGTATTTTCTGTTTGATTTAGCACAGGTTCCCTCTTACGTCATACTCAGAAAGTTCCCTTAGGCATTTGTGCGCATGCGCACTACTCATAAAGGGTGATTTAATAGAGGACGCACAAAAATACAGATTAAAATCATTTATATTTAGGTTAAATATAAGATATGACTTGTAGAGCATGTTAGCTTGCAAATTATGCCCAAGAACATAATTTATTATGCCATATGTCTTACTAACAAGCAACAATGCCTCTAACCACAGGTCACGTACGAAAAATAATGCCCCGTTTAAGGCATTCCACTCCACTGAAGGTGTGGAGCTGAAAATGAAAATAAATACGGCCTTTTAAAATTTAAATGTTCCAGCGATTTCATTCCGTCAACCCCTTAGAACACAGCAAGAGCTAAACTTAGGTGTTTGCAAGTAGTTTTATTTAAAACGGAGAGAGCTGCCTTCAGCCAGTGTTTTCTGTTGTACTGACATGAGAGTCAAGGCTCCGAGCTCTCGGTCTGCGAACTACATCACTAAGCCTCTTTTAAAAGCATTTAAATAAAAACAGTCCAGCGACTGTACACAATGTAAACAGATTATCATTTTAAAGAGCTAAGCGCATAAGAGCTGTTTTATGTGGTTTACGGATGAGCTTCGGGGCTGGCGTTTCTTCGTCCGTGTTCACAAAACTACATATTTTAAAGGCATTAAAAAAAAAATAAATAAAAAAAAACACTTCAGCGATTGAACAATAACAGTAGATTAGTGTATTTAAAACGTTAAAATGCTTGCTTATTTGTGCTGCATTTTTGTGGAAACGAATAAGCTAGTAAAGACTGTTTCATATGGTCTCATCGTTTGAACCACGTTAGTTCAACAAAGTACGGCTGTTGTTAAAGACCTCACCAACTAATAACTTATGCTATTTAACTGATTAGAGATCTCAAAAAAATGCAACTGTATTGAACATATAATCACTCATTTAATATTTTTTGTTCCCTGTCATTTCGCTGTATTTTCTGTTTGATTTAGCACAGGTTCCCTCTTACGTCATACTCAGAAAGTTCCCTTAGGCATTTGTGCGCATGCGCACTACTCATAAAGGGTGATTTAATAGAGGACGCACAAAAATACAGATTAAAATCATTTATATTTAGGTTAAATATAAGATATGAATTGTAATGCATGTTAGCTTGCAAATTATGCCCAAGAACATAATTTATTATGCCATATGTCTTACTAACAAGCAACAATGCCTCTAACCACAGGTCACGTACGAAAAATAATGCCCCGTTTAAGGCATTCCACTCCACTGAAGGTGTGGAGCGGAAAATGAAAATAAATACGGCCTTTTAAAATTTAAATGTTCCAGCGATTTCATTCCGTCAACCCCTTAGAACACAGCAAGAGCTAAACTCAGGTGTTTGCAAGTAATTTTATTTAAAACGGAGAGAGCTGCCTTCAGCCAGTGTTTTCTGTTGTACTGACATGAGAGTCAAGGCTCCGAGCTCTCGGTCTGCGAACTACATCACTATGCCTCTTTTAAAAGCATTTAAATAAAAACAGTCCAGCGACTGTACACAATGTAAACAGATTATCATTTTAAAGAGCTAAGCGCATATGAGCTGTTTTATGTGGTTTACAGATGAGCTTCGGGGCTGGCGTTTCTTCGTCCGTGTTCACAAAACTACATATTTTAAAGGCATTAAAATAAATAAATAAATAAAAAAACACTTCAGCGATTGAACAATAATAGTAGATTAGTGTATTTAAAACGTTAAAATGCTTGCTTATTTGTGCTGCATTTTTGTGGAAACGAATAAGCTAGTAAAGACTGTTTCATATGGTCTCATCGTTTGAACCACGTTAGTTCAACAAAGTACGGCTGTTGTTAAAGACCTCACCAACTAATAACTTATGCTATTTAACTGATTAGAGTTCTCAAAAAAAATGCAACTGTATTGAACATATAATCACTCATTTAATATTTTTTGTTCCCTGTCATTTCGCTGTATTTTCTGTTTGATTTAGCACAGGTTCCCTCTTACGTCATACTCAGAAAGTTCCCTTAGGCATTTGTGCGCATGCGCACTACTCATAAAGGGTGATTTAATAGAGGACGCACAAAAATACAGATTAAAATCATTTATATTTAGGTTAAATATAAGATATGACTTGTAGAGCATGTTAGCTTGCAAATTATGCCCAAGAACATAATTTATTATGCCATATGTCTTACTAACAAGCAACAATGCCTCTAACCACAGGTCACGTACGAAAAATAATGCCCCGTTTAAGGCATTCCACTCCACTGAAGGTGTGGAGCTGAAAATGAAAATAAATACGGCCTTTTAAAATTTAAATGTTCCAGCGATTTCATTCCGTCAACCCCTTAGAACACAGCAAGAGCTAAACTTAGGTGTTTGCAAGTAGTTTTATTTAAAACGGAGAGAGCTGCCTTCAGCCAGTGTTTTCTGTTGTACTGACATGAGAGTCAAGGCTCCGAGCTCTCGGTCTGCGAACTACATCACTAAGCCTCTTTTAAAAGCATTTAAATAAAAACAGTCCAGCGACTGTACACAATGTAAACAGATTATCATTTTAAAGAGCTAAGCGCATAAGAGCTGTTTTATGTGGTTTACGGATGAGCTTCGGGGCTGGCGTTTCTTCGTCCGTGTTCACAAAACTACATATTTTAAAGGCATTAAAAAAAAAATAAATAAAAAAAAACACTTCAGCGATTGAACAATAACAGTAGATTAGTGTATTTAAAACGTTAAAATGCTTGCTTATTTGTGCTGCATTTTTGTGGAAACGAATAAGCTAGTAAAGACTGTTTCATATGGTCTCATCGTTTGAACCACGTTAGTTCAACAAAGTACGGCTGTTGTTAAAGACCTCACCAACTAATAACTTATGCTATTTAACTGATTAGAGATCTCAAAAAAATGCAACTGTATTGAACATATAATCACTCATTTAATATTTTTTGTTCCCTGTCATTTCGCTGTATTTTCTGTTTGATTTAGCACAGGTTCCCTCTTACGTCATACTCAGAAAGTTCCCTTAGGCATTTGTGCGCATGCGCACTACTCATAAAGGGTGATTTAATAGAGGACGCACAAAAATACAGATTAAAATCATTTATATTTAGGTTAAATATAAGATATGACTTGTAGAGCATGTTAGCTTGCAAATTATGCCCAAGAACATAATTTATTATGCCATATGTCTTACTAACAAGCAACAATGCCTCTAACCACAGGTCACGTACGAAAAATAATGCCCCGTTTAAGGCATATCCACTGAAGGTGTGGAGCGGAAAATGAAAATAAATACGGCCTTTTAAAATGTAAATGTTCCAGCGATTTCATTCCGTCAACCCCTTAGAACACAGCAAGAGCTAAACTCAGGTGTTTGCAAGTAGTTTTATTTAAAACGGAGAGAGCTGCCTTCAGCCAGTGTTTTCTGTTGTACAGACATGAGAGTCAAGGCTCCGAGCTCTCGGTCTGCGAACTACATCACTAAGCCTCTTTTAAAAGCATTTAAATAAAAACAGTCCAGCGACTGTACACAATGTAAACAGATTATCATTTTAAAGAGCTAAGCGCATATGAGCTGTTTTATGTGGTTTACGGATGAGCTTCGGGGCTGGCGTTTCTTCGTCCGTGTTCACAAAACTACATATTTTAAAGGCATTAAAAAAAATAAAAAAAATAAAAAACACTTCAGCGATTGAACAATAATAGTAGATTAGTGTATTTAAAACGTTAAAATGCTTGCTTATTTGTGCTGCATTTTTGTGGAAACGAATAAGCCAGTAAAGACTGTTTCATATGGTCTCATCGTTTGAACCACGTTAGTTCAACAAAGTACGGCTGTTGTTAAAGACCTCACCAACTAATAACTTATGCTATTTAACTGATTAGAGTTCTCAAAAAAATGCAACTGTATTGAACATATAATCACTCATTTAATATTTTTTGTTCCCTGTCATTTCGCTGTATTTTCTGTTTGATTTAGCACAGGTTCCCTCTTACGTCATACTCCGAAAGTTCCCTTAGGCATTTGTGCGCATGCGCACTACTCATAAAGGGTGATTTAATAGAGGACGCACAAAAATACAGATTAAAATCATTTACATTTAGGTTAAATATAAGATATGACTTGTAGTGCATGTTAGCTTGCAAATTATGCCCAAGAACATAATTTATTATGCCATATGTCTTACTAACAAGCAACAATGCCTCTAACCACAGGTCACGTACGAAAAATAATGCCCCGTTTAAGGCATTCCACTCCACTGAAGGTGTGGAGCGGAAAATGAAAATAAATACGGCCTTTTAAAATTTAAATGTTCCAGCGATTTCATTCCGTCAACCCCTTAGAACACAGCAAGAGCTAAACTCAGGTGTTTGCAAGTAGTTTTATTTAAAACGGAGAGAGCTGCCTTCAGCCAGTGTTTTCTGTTGTACTGACATGAGAGTCAAGGCTCCGAGCTCTCGGTCTGCGAACTACATCACTAAGCCTCTTTTAAAAGCATTTAAATAAAAACAGTCCAGCGACTGTACACAATGTAAACAGATTATCATTTTAAAGAGCTAAGCGCATATGAGCTGTTTTATGTGGTTTACGGATGAGCTTCGGGGCTGGCGTTTCTTCGTCCGTGTTCACAAAACTACATATTTTAAAGGCATTAAAAAAAAAAAAAAAAACACTCCAGCGATTGAACAATAATAGTAGATTAGTGTATTGAAAACGTTAAAATGCTTGCTTATTTGTGCTGCATTTTTGTGGAAACGAATTAGCTAGTAAATACTGTTTCATGTATATGGTCTCATCGTTTGAACCACATAGTTCAACAAAGTACGGCCGTTTTTAATGACCTCACCAACTAATAACTTATGCTATTCAACTGATTAGAGTTCTCAAAAAAATGCAACTGTATTGAACATATAATCACTCATTTAATGTTTTTTATTCCCTGTCATTTCGCTGTATTTTCTGTTTGATTTAGCACAGGTTCCCTCTTACGTCATACTCGGAAAGTTCCCTTAGGCATTTGTGCGCATGCGCACTACTCATAAATGGTGCTTTATAGAGGACGCACAAAAATACTGAATAAAATCATTTATATTTAGGTTAAATATAAGATATGACTTGTAGAGCATGTTAGCTTGCAAATTATGCCCAAGAACATAATTTATTATGCCATATGTCTTACTAACAAGCAACAATGCCTCTAACCACAGGTCACGTACGAAAAATAATGCCCCGTTTAAGGCATTCCACTCCACTGAAGGTGTGGAGCTGAAAATGAAAATAAATACGGCCTTTTAAAATTTAAATGTTCCAGCGATTTCATTCCGTCAACCCCTTAGAACACAGCAAGAGCTAAACTTAGGTGTTTGCAAGTAGTTTTATTTAAAACGGAGAGAGCTGCCTTCAGCCAGTGTTTTCTGTTGTACTGACATGAGAGTCAAGGCTCCGAGCTCTCGGTCTGCGAACTACATCACTAAGCCTCTTTTAAAAGCATTTAAATAAAAACAGTCCAGCGACTGTACACAATGTAAACAGATTATCATTTTAAAGAGCTAAGCGCATAAGAGCTGTTTTATGTGGTTTACGGATGAGCTTCGGGGCTGGCGTTTCTTCGTCCGTGTTCACAAAACTACATATTTTAAAGGCATTAAAAAAAAAATAAATAAAAAAAAACACTTCAGCGATTGAACAATAACAGTAGATTAGTGTATTTAAAACGTTAAAATGCTTGCTTATTTGTGCTGCATTTTTGTGGAAACGAATAAGCTAGTAAAGACTGTTTCATATGGTCTCATCGTTTGAACCACGTTAGTTCAACAAAGTACGGCTGTTGTTAAAGACCTCACCAACTAATAACTTATGCTATTTAACTGATTAGAGATCTCAAAAAAATGCAACTGTATTGAACATATAATCACTCATTTAATATTTTTTGTTCCCTGTCATTTCGCTGTATTTTCTGTTTGATTTAGCACAGGTTCCCTCTTACGTCATACTCAGAAAGTTCCCTTAGGCATTTGTGCGCATGCGCACTACTCATAAAGGGTGATTTAATAGAGGACGCACAAAAATACAGATTAAAATCATTTATATTTAGGTTAAATATAAGATATGAATTGTAATGCATGTTAGCTTGCAAATTATGCCCAAGAACATAATTTATTATGCCATATGTCTTACTAACAAGCAACAATGCCTCTAACCACAGGTCACGTACGAAAAATAATGCCCCGTTTAAGGCATTCCACTCCACTGAAGGTGTGGAGCGGAAAATGAAAATAAATACGGCCTTTTAAAATTTAAATGTTCCAGCGATTTCATTCCGTCAACCCCTTAGAACACAGCAAGAGCTAAACTCAGGTGTTTGCAAGTAATTTTATTTAAAACGGAGAGAGCTGCCTTCAGCCAGTGTTTTCTGTTGTACTGACATGAGAGTCAAGGCTCCGAGCTCTCGGTCTGCGAACTACATCACTATGCCTCTTTTAAAAGCATTTAAATAAAAACAGTCCAGCGACTGTACACAATGTAAACAGATTATCATTTTAAAGAGCTAAGCGCATATGAGCTGTTTTATGTGGTTTACGGATGAGCTTCGGGGCTGGCGTTTCTTCGTCCGTGTTCACAAAACTACATATTTTAAAGGCATTAAAATAAATAAATAAATAAAAAAACACTTCAGCGATTGAACAATAATAGTAGATTAGTGTATTTAAAACGTTAAAATGCTTGCTTATTTGTGCTGCATTTTTGTGGAAACGAATAAGCTAGTAAAGACTGTTTCATATGGTCTCATCGTTTGAACCACGTTAGTTCAACAAAGTACGGCTGTTGTTAAAGACCTCACCAACTAATAACTTATGCTATTTAACTGATTAGAGTTCTCAAAAAAAATGCAACTGTATTGAACATATAATCACTCATTTAATATTTTTTGTTCCCTGTCATTTCGCTGTATTTTCTGTTTGATTTAGCACAGGTTCCCTCTTACGTCATACTCAGAAAGTTCCCTTAGGCATTTGTGCGCATGCGCACTACTCATAAAGGGTGATTTAATAGAGGACGCACAAAAATACAGATTAAAATCATTTATATTTAGGTTAAATATAAGATATGACTTGTAGAGCATGTTAGCTTGCAAATTATGCCCAAGAACATAATTTATTATGCCATATGTCTTACTAACAAGCAACAATGCCTCTAACCACAGGTCACGTACGAAAAATAATGCCCCGTTTAAGGCATTCCACTCCACTGAAGGTGTGGAGCTGAAAATGAAAATAAATACGGCCTTTTAAAATTTAAATGTTCCAGCGATTTCATTCCGTCAACCCCTTAGAACACAGCAAGAGCTAAACTTAGGTGTTTGCAAGTAGTTTTATTTAAAACGGAGAGAGCTGCCTTCAGCCAGTGTTTTCTGTTGTACTGACATGAGAGTCAAGGCTCCGAGCTCTCGGTCTGCGAACTACATCACTAAGCCTCTTTTAAAAGCATTTAAATAAAAACAGTCCAGCGACTGTACACAATGTAAACAGATTATCATTTTAAAGAGCTAAGCGCATAAGAGCTGTTTTATGTGGTTTACGGATGAGCTTCGGGGCTGGCGTTTCTTCGTCCGTGTTCACAAAACTACATATTTTAAAGGCATTAAAAAAAAAAAAAAAAAAAAAAAACACTTCAGCGATTGAACAATAACAGTAGATTAGTGTATTTAAAACGTTAAAATGCTTGCTTATTTGTGCTGCATTTTTGTGGAAACGAATAAGCTAGTAAAGACTGTTTCATATGGTCTCATCGTTTGAACCACGTTAGTTCAACAAAGTACGGCTGTTGTTAAAGACCTCACCAACTAATAACTTATGCTATTTAACTGATTAGAGATCTCAAAAAAATGCAACTGTATTGAACATATAATCACTCATTTAATATTTTTTGTTCCCTGTCATTTCGCTGTATTTTCTGTTTGATTTAGCACAGGTTCCCTCTTACGTCATACTCAGAAAGTTCCCTTAGGCATTTGTGCGCATGCGCACTACTCATAAAGGGTGATTTAATAGAGGACGCACAAAAATACAGATTAAAATCATTTATATTTAGGTTAAATATAAGATATGACTTGTAGAGCATGTTAGCTTGCAAATTATGCCCAAGAACATAATTTATTATGCCATATGTCTTACTAACAAGCAACAATGCCTCTAACCACAGGTCACGTACGAAAAATAATGCCCCGTTTAAGGCATATCCACTGAAGGTGTGGAGCGGAAAATGAAAATAAATACGGCCTTTTAAAATGTAAATGTTCCAGCGATTTCATTCCGTCAACCCCTTAGAACACAGCAAGAGCTAAACTCAGGTGTTTGCAAGTAGTTTTATTTAAAACGGAGAGAGCTGCCTTCAGCCAGTGTTTTCTGTTGTACAGACATGAGAGTCAAGGCTCCGAGCTCTCGGTCTGCGAACTACATCACTAAGCCTCTTTTAAAAGCATTTAAATAAAAACAGTCCAGCGACTGTACACAATGTAAACAGATTATCATTTTAAAGAGCTAAGCGCATATGAGCTGTTTTATGTGGTTTACGGATGAGCTTCGGGGCTGGCGTTTCTTCGTCCGTGTTCACAAAACTACATATTTTAAAGGCATTAAAAAAAAAAAAAACACTTCAGCGATTGAACAATAATAGTAGATTAGTGTATTTAAAACGTTAAAATGCTTGCTTATTTGTGCTGCATTTTTGTGGAAACGAATAAGCTAGTAAAGACTGTTTCATATGGTCTCATCGTTTGAACCACGTTAGTTCAACAAAGTACGGCTGTTGTTAAAGACCTCACCAACTAATAACTTATGCTATTTAACTGATTAGAGTTCTCAAAAAAATGCAACTGTATTGAACATATAATCACTCATTTAATATTTTTTGTTCCCTGTCATTTCGCTGTATTTTCTGTTTGATTTAGCACAGGTTCCCTCTTACGTCATACTCCAAAAGTTCCCTTAGGCATTTGTGCGCATGCGCACTACTCATAAAGGGTGATTTAATAGAGGACGCACAAAAATACAGATTAAAATCATTTATATTTAGGTTAAATATAAGATATGACTTGTAGTGCATGTTAGCTTGCAAATTATGCCCAAGAACATAATTTATTATGCCATATGTCTTACTAACAAGCAACAATGCCTCTAACCACAGGTCACGTACGAAAAATAATGCCCCGTTTAAGGCATACCACTCCACTGAAGGTGTGGAGCGGAAAATGAAAATAAATACGGCCTTTTAAAATGTAAATGTTCCAGCGATTTCATTCCGTCAACCCCTTAGAACACAGCAAGAGCTAAACTCAGGTGTTTGCAAGTAGTTTTATTTAAAACGGAGAAAGCTGCCTTCAGCCAGTGTTTTCTGTTGTACAGACATGAGAGTCAAGGCTCCGAGCTCTCGGTCTGCGAACTACATCACTAAGCCTCTTTTAAAAGCATTTAAATAAAAACAGTCCAGCGACTGTACACAATGTAAACAGATTATCATTTTAAAGAGCTAAGCGCATATGAGCTGTTTTATGTGGTTTACGGATGAGCTTCGGGGCTGGCGTTTCTTCGTCCGTGTTCACAAAACTACATATTTTAAAGGCATTAAAAAAAATAAAAAAAATAAAAAACACTTCAGCGATTGAACAATAATAGTAGATTAGTGTATTTAAAACGTTAAAATGCTTGCTTATTTGTGCTGCATTTTTGTGGAAACGAATAAGCCAGTAAAGACTGTTTCATATGGTCTCATCGTTTGAACCACGTTAGTTCAACAAAGTACGGCTGTTGTTAAAGACCTCACCAACTAATAACTTATGCTATTTAACTGATTAGAGTTCTCAAAAAAATGCAACTGTATTGAACATATAATCACTCATTTAATATTTTTTGTTCCCTGTCATTTCGCTGTATTTTCTGTTTGATTTAGCACAGGTTCCCTCTTACGTCATACTCCGAAAGTTCCCTTAGGCATTTGTGCGCATGCGCACTACTCATAAAGGGTGATTTAATAGAGGACGCACAAAAATACAGATTAAAATCATTTACATTTAGGTTAAATATAAGATATGACTTGTAGTGCATGTTAGCTTGCAAATTATGCCCAAGAACATAATTTATTATGCCATATGTCTTACTAACAAGCAACAATGCCTCTAACCACAGGTCACGTACGAAAAATAATGCCCCGTTTAAGGCATTCCACTCCACTGAAGGTGTGGAGCGGAAAATGAAAATAAATACGGCCTTTTAAAATTTAAATGTTCCAGCGATTTCATTCCGTCAACCCCTTAGAACACAGCAAGAGCTAAACTCAGGTGTTTGCAAGTAGTTTTATTTAAAACGGAGAGAGCTGCCTTCAGCCAGTGTTTTCTGTTGTACTGACATGAGAGTCAAGGCTCCGAGCTCTCGGTCTGCGAACTACATCACTAAGCCTCTTTTAAAAGCATTTAAATAAAAACAGTCCAGCGACTGTACACAATGTAAACAGATTATCATTTTAAAGAGCTAAGCGCATATGAGCTGTTTTATGTGGTTTACGGATGAGCTTCGGGGCTGGCGTTTCTTCGTCCGTGTTCACAAAACTACATATTTTAAAGGCATTAAAAAAAAAAAAAAAAACACTCCAGCGATTGAACAATAATAGTAGATTAGTGTATTGAAAACGTTAAAATGCTTGCTTATTTGTGCTGCATTTTTGTGGAAACGAATTAGCTAGTAAATACTGTTTCATGTATATGGTCTCATCGTTTGAACCACATAGTTCAACAAAGTACGGCCGTTTTTAATGACCTCACCAACTAATAACTTATGCTATTCAACTGATTAGAGTTCTCAAAAAAATGCAACTGTATTGAACATATAATCACTCATTTAATGTTTTTTATTCCCTGTCATTTCGCTGTATTTTCTGTTTGATTTAGCACAGGTTCCCTCTTACGTCATACTCGGAAAGTTCCCTTAGGCATTTGTGCGCATGCGCACTACTCATAAATGGTGCTTTATAGAGGACGCACAAAAATACTGAATAAAATCATTTATATTTAGGTTAAACGGAGGATATAGCTTGTACTGCATTATAGTGTAGCCAGTAACGCCTAGTGTACAATAGATACTCTACTTCCCTTGTGTATCAATATGAATGATAGGACACACAGTAACAGGCCAGATCACCAGATTCGCTATGGAGGGCAAAAATTAGGCAATTAAATCAACACAAGGACCAGACAGACCAAGAGAATGACTTTACCAATGTAACTTTTTACTTTAAATTGAAATGAGTAAAATAATGGAATGTAATGACAGCAAAATGAATAAATAAAATAAAATACAATAATGAGTTCTTCTTTTTTCCTCCAGGAAAGTATGCTTTTTTTGGGGGTTATTTTCCAAACATCTATTTATGATGTATTTGTTCACTGGACTATTTATTTTGATATGCATAATATTACTTATATTTCAATTTATTTTACTTTAATACTGGTATATTTTAACTTATGCTAGGTGGTTTCCTTTGAGGTTTAAATTGTTTCTTTGAATAAACCTGACTCAAAACAAAACCCACAATATGAAACAGCTGTAACAATCAGATTTGTATAACAAAAAAAAAAAAAAACACTTGACTGTAAAAACTTACAGTAATTCAATGTAAACAATTTCAGTCCATGAAATGAGTGAGTGTCAGTGTGTGTGTATATGCAAATGTAACGAAAGTTCCTTGAAATCGAATGAATCCAACGAATGTAAAGTCTCTTGGTGCAGTAATGGTAGTGCAATTTCATGTGGTGTAATGTCCAACCAGGCACGGACAACTCTTTATAGAACTTAGTGGTAGAGTAACGGATGAGAAATACCACACAATAGATGAATCCCGTTGGTAACAGCAATTAAGGCACAGATCACAATGTAGAACAGAAATCCCTCTCGTCTCTGCCTACGGTTCCGGGTGGCTCGCCATCTCAGATCACAGTTTCAACCTCACAAAAAAAACTTGACCTGTTTACACAAACAGGATCAAAAATATTTCAGACAATTTATATGACTGTATTACCCTCACAGCTCAAGAAAATGACATTTAAACACCAACAGTGATTATAAAAATACAATCTGAGCACTTTTGTCACTTAATGTGCAATTATAACATTCACAGAGCTAGTTAGCATTTCATCACATACACCAGTACATTCTTAAGTGCATAGTATATTAACACACAACCTTTAACAGTAACTACATATACACTCACATAAACACATTAGAATGCCAATATAACACATTGACTCAAAATTACAACAAATTAAACATTGTTTGGTTTAAAACTCACCAAATCCGGGTGATATCAATATCAAATTATAAACCGCATCTGGAGATACAGGCCTCACGATCCACTAGCATCCGCTTCAATCATCAAACATCACACTTTTAATCTCTCTTCTGACACCCGCGATTTTCTAGCGTGTTTCTCTTCTCTCGCTATGCGTCTCATCACAGTGACATCACACAGAGCGCCGACCATATGACAAAACATTATGCTTTCTTTTTAGTTAAAAATTATTATTGTTTTAGTTTTCACTTTTCAGAATAGCCTTTTTTAGACTATTTTTAAAAGAAATTAATATTCTTTTGTGAAAATAAATTCATACTAATTTATATTTAATTTCCTCTAACCAGCTCAATCCTAATATGGGTTACATTAGCTTGCAAATTATACCCAAGAACATAATTTATTAAGCCATATGTCTTACTAACAAGAAACAATGCCTCTAACCACAGGTCACGTACGAAAAATAATGCCCCGTTAAAGCCATTCAAAAATGAAAATAAATACGGCCTTTTAAAATTTAAATGTTCCAGCGATTTCATTCCGTCAACCCCTTAGAACACACCAAGAGCTAATTTCAGGTGTTTGCGAGTAGTTTTATTTAAAACGGAGAGAGCTGACTTCAGCCAGTGTTTTCTGTTGTACTGACATGAGAGTCAAGGCTCCGAGCTCTCGGTCTGCGAACTACATCACTGAGCCTCTTTTAAAAGCATTTAAATAAAAACACTCCAGCGACTGTACGCAATGTAAACATAATATCATTTTAAAGAGCTATATTAAGCGCATATGAGCTGTTTTATATGGTTTACTGATGAGCTTCAGGGCTGGCGTTTCTTCGTCCGTGTTCACAAAACTACATATTTTAAAGGCATTAAAACAAATAAAAAATAAAAACACTCCAGCGATTGAACAGTACTAGTAGATTAGTGTATTGAAAACGTTAAAATGCTTGCTTATTTTTGCTGCAATTTTGTGGAAACGAATTAGCTAGTAAAGACTGTTTCATGAATATGGTCTCATCGTTTGAACCACATAGTTCAACAAAGTACGGCCGTTTTTAATGACCTCACCAACTAATAACTTATGCTATTTAACTGATTAGAGTTCTCAAAAAAAAAAAAAAAAGCAACTGTATTGAACAAGGCACCTAATCACTCATTTAATATGTTTTGTTCCCTGTCATTTCGCTGTATGTTCTGTTTGATTTAGCACAGGTTCCCTCTTACGTCATACTCCGAAAGTTCCCTTAGGCATTTGTGCGCATGCGCACTACTCATAAATGGTGCTTTATAGAGGACGCACAAAAATACTGAATAAAATCATTTATATTTAGGTTAAACGTAGGATATTGCTTGTACTGCATGTTAGCTTGCACATTATACCCAAGAACATAATTTATTAAGCCATATGTCTTACTAACACGAAACAATGCCACAGGTCACGTACGAAAAATAATGCCCCGTTTAGGCCATTCCACTCCACTGAAGGGGTGGAGCGGAAAAATGAAAATAAATACGGCCTTTTAAAATTTAAATGTTCCAGCTATTTCATTCCGACAACCCCTTTTAGAACACACCAAGAGCTAAAATCAGGTGTTTGCGAGTAGTTTTATTTAAAACGGAGAGAGCTGCCTTCAGCCAGTGTTTTCTGTTGTACTGACATGAGAGTCAAGGCTCCGAGCTCTCGGTCTGCGAACTACATCACTGAGCCTCTTTTAAAAGCATTTAAATAAAAACACTCCAGCGACTGTACGCAATGTAAACATAATATCATTTTAAAGAGCTATATTAAGCGCATATGAGCTGTTTTATATGGTTTACTGATGAGCTTCAGGGCTGGCGTTTCTTCGTCCGTGTTCACAAAACTACATATTTTAAAGGCATTAAAACAAATAAAAAATAAAAACACTCCAGCGATTGAACAGTACTAGTAGATTAGTGTATTGAAAACGTTAAAATGCTTGCTTATTTTTGCTGCAATTTTGTGGAAACGAATTAGCTAGTAAAGACTGTTTCATGAATATGGTCTCATCGTTTGAACCACATAGTTCAACAAAGTACGGCCGTTTTTAATGACCTCACCAACTAATAACTTATGCTATTTAACTGATTAGAGTTCTCAAAAAAAAAAAAAAAAAGCAACTGTATTGAACAAGGCACCTAATCACTCATTTAATATGTTTTGTTCCCTGTCATTTCGCTGTATGTTCTGTTTGATTTAGCACAGGTTCCCTCTTACGTCATACTCCGAAAGTTCCCTTAGGCATTTGTGCGCATGCGCACTACTCATAAATGGTGCTTTATAGAGGACGCACAAAAATACTGAATAAAATCATTTATATTTAGGTTAAACGTAGGATATTGCTTGTACTGCATGTTAGCTTGCACATTATACCCAAGAACATAATTTATTAAGCCATATGTCTTACTAACACGAAACAATGCCACAGGTCACGTACGAAAAATAATGCCCCGTTTAGGCCATTCCACTCCACTGAAGGGGTGGAGCGGAAAAATGAAAATAAATACGGCCTTTTAAAATTTAAATGTTCCAGCTATTTCATTCCGACAACCCCTTTTAGAACACACCAAGAGCTAAAATCAGGTGTTTGCGAGTAGTTTTATTTAAAACGGAGAGAGCTGCCTTCAGCCAGTGTTTTCTGTTGTCCTGACATGAGAGTCAAGGCTCCGAGCTCTCGGTCTGCGAACTACATCACTAAGCCTCTTTTAAAAGCATTTAAATAAAAACAGTCCAGCGACTGTACACAATGTAAACAGATTATCATTTTAAAGAGCTAAGCGCATATGAGCTGTTTTATGTGGTTTACGGATGAGCTTCGGGGCTGGCGTTTCTTCGTCCGTGTTCACAAAACTACATATTTTAAAGGCATTAAAAAAAAAAAAAAAAACACTTCAGCGATTGAACAATAATAGTAGATTAGTGTATTTAAAACGTTAAAATGCTTGCTTATTTGTGCTGCATTTTTGTGGAAACGAATAAGCTAGTAAAGACTGTTTCATATGGTCTCATCGTTTGAACCACGTTAGTTCAACAAAGTACGGCTGTTGTTAAAGACCTCACCAACTAATAACTTATGCTATTTAACTGATTAGAGTTCTCAAAAAAAATGCAACTGTATTGAACATATAATCACTCATTTAATATTTTTTGTTCCCTGTCATTTCGCTGTATTTTCTGTTTGATTTAGCACAGGTTCGTCATACTCAGAAAGTTCCCTTAGGCATTTGTGCGCATGCGCACTACTCATAAAGGGTGATTTAATAGAGGACGCACAAAAATACAGATTAAAATCATTTATATTTAGGTTAAATATAAGATATGACTTGTAATGCATGTTAGCTTGCAAATTATGCCCAAGAACATAATTTATTATGCCATATGTCTTACTAACAAGCAACAATGCCTCTAACCACAGGTCACGTACGAAAAATAATGCCCCGTTTAAGGCATTCCACTCCACTGAAGGTGTGGAGCGGAAAATGAAAATAAATACGGCCTTTTAAAATTTAAATGTTCCAGCGATTTCATTCCGTCAACCCCTTAGAACACAGCAAGAGCTAAACTCAGGTGTTTGCAAGTAATTTTATTTAAAACGGAGAGAGCTGCCTTCAGCCAGTGTTTTCTGTTGTACTGACATGAGAGTCAAGGCTCCGAGCTCTCGGTCTGCGAACTACATCACTATGCCTCTTTTAAAAGCATTTAAATAAAAACAGTCCAGCGACTGTACACAATGTAAACAGATTATCATTTTAAAGAGCTAAGCGCATATGAGCTGTTTTATGTGGTTTACGGATGAGCTTCGGGGCTGGCGTTTCTTCGTCCGTGTTCACAAAACTACATATTTTAAAGGCATTAAAATAAATAAATAAATAAAAAAACACTTCAGCGATTGAACAATAATAGTAGATTAGTGTATTTAAAACGTTAAAATGCTTGCTTATTTGTGCTGCATTTTTGTGGAAACGAATAAGCTAGTAAAGACTGTTTCATATGGTCTCATCGTTTGAACCACGTTAGTTCAACAAAGTACGGCTGTTGTTAAAGACCTCACCAACTAATAACTTATGCTATTTAACTGATTAGAGTTCTCAAAAAAAAATGCAACTGTATTGAACATATAATCACTCATTTAATATTTTTTGTTCCCTGTCATTTCGCTGTATTTTCTGTTTGATTTAGCACAGGTTCCCTCTTACGTCATACTCCGAAAGTTCCCTTAGGCATTTGTGCGCATGCGCACTACTCATAAAGGGTGATTTAATAGAGGACGCACAAAAATACAGATTAAAATCATTTATATTTAGGTTAAATATAAGATATGACTTGTAGAGCATGTTAGCTTGCAAATTATGCCCAAGAACATAATTTATTATGCCATATGTCTTACTAACAAGCAACAATGCCTCTAACCACAGGTCACGTACGAAAAATAATGCCCCGTTTAAGGCATATCCACTGAAGGTGTGGAGCGGAAAATGAAAATAAATACGGCCTTTTAAAATGTAAATGTTCCAGCGATTTCATTCCGTCAACCCCTTAGAACACAGCAAGAGCTAAACTCAGGTGTTTGCAAGTAGTTTTATTTAAAACGGAGAGAGCTGCCTTCAGCCAGTGTTTTCTGTTGTACAGACATGAGAGTCAAGGCTCCGAGCTCTCGGTCTGCGAACTACATCACTAAGCCTCTTTTAAAAGCATTTAAATAAAAACAGTCCAGCGACTGTACACAATGTAAACAGATTATCATTTTAAAGAGCTAAGCGCATATGAGCTGTTTTATGTGGTTTACGGATGAGCTTCGGGGCTGGCGTTTCTTCGTCCGTGTTCACAAAACTACATATTTTAAAGGCATTAAAAAAAAAAAAAAACACTTCAGCGATTGAACAATAATAGTAGATTAGTGTATTTAAAACGTTAAAATGCTTGCTTATTTGTGCTGCATTTTTGTGGAAACGAATAAGCTAGTAAAGACTGTTTCATATGGTCTCATCGTTTGAACCACGTTAGTTCAACAAAGTACGGCTGTTGTTAAAGACCTCACCAACTAATAACTTATGCTATTTAACTGATTAGAGTTCTCAAAAAAATGCAACTGTATTGAACATATAATCACTCATTTAATATTTTTTGTTCCCTGTCATTTCGCTGTATTTTCTGTTTGATTTAGCACAGGTTCCCTCTTACGTCATACTCCAAAAGTTCCCTTAGGCATTTGTGCGCATGCGCACTACTCATAAAGGGTGATTTAATAGAGGACGCACAAAAATACAGATTAAAATCATTTATATTTAGGTTAAATATAACATATGACTTGTAGTGCATGTTAGCTTGCAAATTATGCCCAAGAACATAATTTATTATGCCATATGTCTTACTAACAAGCAACAATGCCTCTAACCACAGGTCACGTACGAAAAATAATGCCCCGTTTAAGGCATTCCACTCCACTGAAGGTGTGGAGCTGAAAATGAAAATAAATACGGCCTTTTAAAATTTAAATATTCCAGCGATTTCATTCCGTCAACCCCTTAGAACACAGCAAGAGCTAAACTCAGGTGTTTGCAAGTAGTTTTATTTAAAACGGAGAGAGCTGCCTTCAGCCAGTGTTTTCTGTTGTACTGACATGAGAGTCAAGGCTCCGAGCTCTCGGTCTGCGAACTACATCACTAAGCCTCTTTTAAAAGCATTTAAATAAAAACAGTCCAGCGACTGTACACAATGTAAACAGATTATCATTTTAAAGAGCTAAGCGCATATGAGCTGTTTTATGTGGTTTACGGATGAGCTTCGGGGCTGGCGTTTCTTCGTCCGTGTTCACAAAACTACATATTTTAAAAGCATTAAAAAAAAAAAAAAAAAAAACACTTCAGCGATTGAACAATAATAGTAGATTAGTGTATTTAAAACGTTAAAATGCTTGCTTATTTGTGCTGCATTTTTGTGGAAACGAATAAGCTAGTAAAGACTGTTTCATATGGTCTCATCGTTTGAACCACGTTAGTTCAACAAAGTACGGCTGTTGTTAAAGACCTCACCAACTAATAACTTATGCTATTTAACTGATTAGAGTTCTCAAAAAAATGCAACTGTATTGAACATATAATCACTCATTTAATATTTTTTGTTCCCTGTCATTTCGCTGTATTTTCTGTTTGATTTAGCACAGGTTCGTCATACTCAGAAAGTTCCCTTAGGCATTTGTGCGCATGCGCACTACTCATAAAGGGTGATTTAATAGAGGACGCACAAAAATACAGATTAAAATCATTTATATTTAGGTTAAATATAAGATATGAATTGTAATGCATGTTAGCTTGCAAATTATGCCCAAGAACATAATTTATTATGCCATATGTCTTACTAACAAGCAACAATGCCTCTAACCACAGGTCACGTACGAAAAATAATGCCCCGTTTAAGGCATTCCACTCCACTGAAGGTGTGGAGCGGAAAATGAAAATAAATACGGCCTTTTAAAATTTAAATGTTCCAGCGATTTCATTCCGTCAACCCCTTAGAACACAGCAAGAGCTAAACTCAGGTGTTTGCAAGTAATTTTATTTAAAACGGAGAGAGCTGCCTTCAGCCAGTGTTTTCTGTTGTACTGACATGAGAGTCAAGGCTCCGAGCTCTCGGTCTGCGAACTACATCACTATGCCTCTTTTAAAAGCATTTAAATAAAAACAGTCCAGCGACTGTACACAATGTAAACAGATTATCATTTTAAAGAGCTAAGCGCATATGAGCTGTTTTATGTGGTTTACGGATGAGCTTCGGGGCTGGCGTTTCTTCGTCCGTGTTCACAAAACTACATATTTTAAAGGCATTAAAATAAATAAATAAATAAAAAAACACTTCAGCGATTGAACAATAATAGTAGATTAGTGTATTTAAAACGTTAAAATGCTTGCTTATTTGTGCTGCATTTTTGTGGAAACGAATAAGCTAGTAAAGACTGTTTCATATGGTCTCATCGTTTGAACCACGTTAGTTCAACAAAGTACGGCTGTTGTTAAAGACCTCACCAACTAATAACTTATGCTATTTAACTGATTAGAGTTCTCAAAAAAAATGCAACTGTATTGAACATATAATCACTCATTTAATATTTTTTGTTCCCTGTCATTTCGCTGTATTTTCTGTTTGATTTAGCACAGGTTCCCTCTTACGTCATACTCAGAAAGTTCCCTTAGGCATTTGTGCGCATGCGCACTACTCATAAAGGGTGATTTAATAGAGGACGCACAAAAATACAGATTAAAATCATTTATATTTAGGTTAAATATAAGATATGACTTGTAGAGCATGTTAGCTTGCAAATTATGCCCAAGAACATAATTTATTATGCCATATGTCTTACTAACAAGCAACAATGCCTCTAACCACAGGTCACGTACGAAAAATAATGCCCCGTTTAAGGCATTCCACTCCACTGAAGGTGTGGAGCTGAAAATGAAAATAAATACGGCCTTTTAAAATTTAAATGTTCCAGCGATTTCATTCCGTCAACCCCTTAGAACACAGCAAGAGCTAAACTTAGGTGTTTGCAAGTAGTTTTATTTAAAACGGAGAGAGCTGCCTTCAGCCAGTGTTTTCTGTTGTACTGACATGAGAGTCAAGGCTCCGAGCTCTCGGTCTGCGAACTACATCACTAAGCCTCTTTTAAAAGCATTTAAATAAAAACAGTCCAGCGACTGTACACAATGTAAACAGATTATCATTTTAAAGAGCTAAGCGCATAAGAGCTGTTTTATGTGGTTTACGGATGAGCTTCGGGGCTGGCGTTTCTTCGTCCGTGTTCACAAAACTACATATTTTAAAGGCATTAAAAAAAAAATAAATAAAAAAAAACACTTCAGCGATTGAACAATAACAGTAGATTAGTGTATTTAAAACGTTAAAATGCTTGCTTATTTGTGCTGCATTTTTGTGGAAACGAATAAGCTAGTAAAGACTGTTTCATATGGTCTCATCGTTTGAACCACGTTAGTTCAACAAAGTACGGCTGTTGTTAAAGACCTCACCAACTAATAACTTATGCTATTTAACTGATTAGAGATCTCAAAAAAATGCAACTGTATTGAACATATAATCACTCATTTAATATTTTTTGTTCCCTGTCATTTCGCTGTATTTTCTGTTTGATTTAGCACAGGTTCCCTCTTACGTCATACTCCAAAAGTTCCCTTAGGCATTTGTGCGCATGCGCACTACTCATAAAGGGTGATTTAATAGAGGACGCACAAAAATACAGATTAAAATCATTTATATTTAGGTTAAATATAAGATATGACTTGTAGTGCATGTTAGCTTGCAAATTATGCCCAAGAACATAATTTATTATGCCATATGTCTTACTAACAAGCAACAATGCCTCTAACCACAGGTCACGTACGAAAAATAATGCCCCGTTTAAGGCATACCACTCCACTGAAGGTGTGGAGCGGAAAATGAAAATAAATACGGCCTTTTAAAATGTAAATGTTCCAGCGATTTCATTCCGTCAACCCCTTAGAACACAGCAAGAGCTAAACTCAGGTGTTTGCAAGTAGTTTTATTTAAAACGGAGAGAGCTGCCTTCAGCCAGTGTTTTCTGTTGTACAGACATGAGAGTCAAGGCTCCGAGCTCTCGGTCTGCGAACTACATCACTAAGCCTCTTTTAAAAGCATTTAAATAAAAACAGTCCAGCGACTGTACACAATGTAAACAGATTATCATTTTAAAGAGCTAAGCGCATATGAGCTGTTTTATGTGGTTTACGGATGAGCTTCGGGGCTGGCGTTTCTTCGTCCGTGTTCACAAAACTACATATTTTAAAGGCATTAAAAAAAATAAAAAAAATAAAAAACACTTCAGCGATTGAACAATAATAGTAGATTAGTGTATTTAAAACGTTAAAATGCTTGCTTATTTGTGCTGCATTTTTGTGGAAACGAATAAGCCAGTAAAGACTGTTTCATATGGTCTCATCGTTTGAACCACGTTAGTTCAACAAAGTACGGCTGTTGTTAAAGACCTCACCAACTAATAACTTATGCTATTTAACTGATTAGAGTTCTCAAAAAAATGCAACTGTATTGAACATATAATCACTCATTTAATATTTTTTGTTCCCTGTCATTTCGCTGTATTTTCTGTTTGATTTAGCACAGGTTCCCTCTTACGTCATACTCCGAAAGTTCCCTTAGGCATTTGTGCGCATGCGCACTACTCATAAAGGGTGATTTAATAGAGGACGCACAAAAATACAGATTAAAATCATTTACATTTAGGTTAAATATAAGATATGACTTGTAGTGCATGTTAGCTTGCAAATTATGCCCAAGAACATAATTTATTATGCCATATGTCTTACTAACAAGCAACAATGCCTCTAACCACAGGTCACGTACGAAAAATAATGCCCCGTTTAAGGCATTCCACTCCACTGAAGGTGTGGAGCGGAAAATGAAAATAAATACGGCCTTTTAAAATTTAAATGTTCCAGCGATTTCATTCCGTCAACCCCTTAGAACACAGCAAGAGCTAAACTCAGGTGTTTGCAAGTAGTTTTATTTAAAACGGAGAGAGCTGCCTTCAGCCAGTGTTTTCTGTTGTACTGACATGAGAGTCAAGGCTCCGAGCTCTCGGTCTGCGAACTACATCACTAAGCCTCTTTTAAAAGCATTTAAATAAAAACAGTCCAGCGACTGTACACAATGTAAACAGATTATCATTTTAAAGAGCTAAGCGCATATGAGCTGTTTTATGTGGTTTACGGATGAGCTTCGGGGCTGGCGTTTCTTCGTCCGTGTTCACAAAACTACATATTTTAAAGGCATTAAAAAAAAAAAAAAAAACACTCCAGCGATTGAACAATAATAGTAGATTAGTGTATTGAAAACGTTAAAATGCTTGCTTATTTGTGCTGCATTTTTGTGGAAACGAATTAGCTAGTAAATACTGTTTCATGTATATGGTCTCATCGTTTGAACCACATAGTTCAACAAAGTACGGCCGTTTTTAATGACCTCACCAACTAATAACTTATGCTATTCAACTGATTAGAGTTCTCAAAAAAATGCAACTGTATTGAACATATAATCACTCATTTAATGTTTTTTATTCCCTGTCATTTCGCTGTATTTTCTGTTTGATTTAGCACAGGTTCCCTCTTACGTCATACTCGGAAAGTTCCCTTAGGCATTTGTGCGCATGCGCACTACTCATAAATGGTGCTTTATAGAGGACGCACAAAAATACTGAATAAAATCATTTATATTTAGGTTAAACGGAGGATATAGCTTGTACTGCATTATAGTGTAGCCAGTAACGCCTAGTGTACAATAGATACTCTACTTCCCTTGTGTATCAATATGAATGATAGGACACACAGTAACAGGCCAGATCACCAGATTCGCTATGGAGGGCAAAAATTAGGCAATTAAATCAACACAAGGACCAGACAGACCAAGAGAATGACTTTACCAATGTAACTTTTTACTTTAAATTGAAATGAGTAAAATAATGGAATGTAATGACAGCAAAATGAATAAATAAAATAAAATACAATAATGAGTTCTTCTTTTTTCCTCCAGGAAAGTATGCTTTTTTTGGGGGTTATTTTCCAAACATCTATTTATGATGTATTTGTTCACTGGACTATTTATTTTGATATGCATAATATTACTTATATTTCAATTTATTTTACTTTAATACTGGTATATTTTAACTTATGCTAGGTGGTTTCCTTTGAGGTTTAAATTGTTTCTTTGAATAAACCTGACTCAAAACAAAACCCACAATATGAAACAGCTGTAACAATCAGATTTGTATAACAAAAAAAAAAAAAAAACACTTGACTGTAAAAACTTACAGTAATTCAATGTAAACAATTTCAGTCCATGAAATGAGTGAGTGTCAGTGTGTGTGTATATGCAAATGTAACGAAAGTTCCTTGAAATCGAATGAATCCAACGAATGTAAAGTCTCTTGGTGCAGTAATGGTAGTGCAATTTCATGTGGTGTAATGTCCAACCAGGCACGGACAACTCTTTATAGAACTTAGTGGTAGAGTAACGGATGAGAAATACCACACAATAGATGAATCCCGTTGGTAACAGCAATTAAGGCACAGATCACAATGTAGAACAGAAATCCCTCTCGTCTCTGCCTACGGTTCCGGGTGGCTCGCCATCTCAGATCACAGTTTCAACCTCACAAAAAAAACTTGACCTGTTTACACAAACAGGATCAAAAATATTTCAGACAATTTATATGACTGTATTACCCTCACAGCTCAAGAAAATGACATTTAAACACCAACAGTGATTATAAAAATACAATCTGAGCACTTTTGTCACTTAATGTGCAATTATAACATTCACAGAGCTAGTTAGCATTTCATCACATACACCAGTACATTCTTAAGTGCATAGTATATTAACACACAACCTTTAACAGTAACTACATATACACTCACATAAACACATTAGAATGCCAATATAACACATTGACTCAAAATTACAACAAATTAAACATTGTTTGGTTTAAAACTCACCAAATCCGGGTGATATCAATATCAAATTATAAACCGCATCTGGAGATACAGGCCTCACGATCCACTAGCATCCGCTTCAATCATCAAACATCACACTTTTAATCTCTCTTCTGACACCCGCGATTTTCTAGCGTGTTTCTCTTCTCTCGCTATGCGTCTCATCACAGTGACATCACACAGAGCGCCGACCATATGACAAAACATTATGCTTTCTTTTTAGTTAAAAATTATTATTGTTTTAGTTTTCACTTTTCAGAATAGCCTTTTTTAGACTATTTTTAAAAGAAATTAATATTCTTTTGTGAAAATAAATTCATACTAATTTATATTTAATTTCCTCTAACCAGCTCAATCCTAATATGGGTTACATTAGCTTGCAAATTATACCCAAGAACATAATTTATTAAGCCATATGTCTTACTAACAAGAAACAATGCCTCTAACCACAGGTCACGTACGAAAAATAATGCCCCGTTAAAGCCATTCAAAAATGAAAATAAATACGGCCTTTTAAAATTTAAATGTTCCAGCGATTTCATTCCGTCAACCCCTTAGAACACACCAAGAGCTAATTTCAGGTGTTTGCGAGTAGTTTTATTTAAAACGGAGAGAGCTGACTTCAGCCAGTGTTTTCTGTTGTACTGACATGAGAGTCAAGGCTCCGAGCTCTCGGTCTGCGAACTACATCACTGAGCCTCTTTTAAAAGCATTTAAATAAAAACACTCCAGCGACTGTACGCAATGTAAACATAATATCATTTTAAAGAGCTATATTAAGCGCATATGAGCTGTTTTATATGGTTTACTGATGAGCTTCAGGGCTGGCGTTTCTTCGTCCGTGTTCACAAAACTACATATTTTAAAGGCATTAAAACAAATAAAAAATAAAAACACTCCAGCGATTGAACAGTACTAGTAGATTAGTGTATTGAAAACGTTAAAATGCTTGCTTATTTTTGCTGCAATTTTGTGGAAACGAATTAGCTAGTAAAGACTGTTTCATGAATATGGTCTCATCGTTTGAACCACATAGTTCAACAAAGTACGGCCGTTTTTAATGACCTCACCAACTAATAACTTATGCTATTTAACTGATTAGAGTTCTCAAAAAAAAAAAAAAAAGCAACTGTATTGAACAAGGCACCTAATCACTCATTTAATATGTTTTGTTCCCTGTCATTTCGCTGTATGTTCTGTTTGATTTAGCACAGGTTCCCTCTTACGTCATACTCCGAAAGTTCCCTTAGGCATTTGTGCGCATGCGCACTACTCATAAATGGTGCTTTATAGAGGACGCACAAAAATACTGAATAAAATCATTTATATTTAGGTTAAACGTAGGATATTGCTTGTACTGCATGTTAGCTTGCACATTATACCCAAGAACATAATTTATTAAGCCATATGTCTTACTAACACGAAACAATGCCACAGGTCACGTACGAAAAATAATGCCCCATTTAGGCCATTCCACTCCACTGAAGGGGTGGAGCGGAAAAATGAAAATAAATACGGCCTTTTAAAATTTAAATGTTCCAGCTATTTCATTCCGACAACCCCTTTTAGAACACACCAAGAGCTAAAATCAGGTGTTTGCGAGTAGTTTTATTTAAAACGGAGAGAGCTGCCTTCAGCCAGTGTTTTCTGTTGTCCTGACATGAGAGTCAAGGCTCCGAGCTCTCGGTCTGCGAACTACATCACTAAGCCTCTTTTAAAAGCATTTAAATAAAAACAGTCCAGCGACTGTACACAATGTAAACAGATTATCATTTTAAAGAGCTAAGCGCATATGAGCTGTTTTATGTGGTTTACGGATGAGCTTCGGGGCTGGCGTTTCTTCGTCCGTGTTCACAAAACTACATATTTTAAAGGCATTAAAAAAAAAAAAAAAAACACTTCAGCGATTGAACAATAATAGTAGATTAGTGTATTTAAAACGTTAAAATGCTTGCTTATTTGTGCTGCATTTTTGTGGAAACGAATAAGCTAGTAAAGACTGTTTCATATGGTCTCATCGTTTGAACCACGTTAGTTCAACAAAGTACGGCTGTTGTTAAAGACCTCACCAACTAATAACTTATGCTATTTAACTGATTAGAGTTCTCAAAAAAAATGCAACTGTATTGAACATATAATCACTCATTTAATATTTTTTGTTCCCTGTCATTTCGCTGTATTTTCTGTTTGATTTAGCACAGGTTCGTCATACTCAGAAAGTTCCCTTAGGCATTTGTGCGCATGCGCACTACTCATAAAGGGTGATTTAATAGAGGACGCACAAAAATACAGATTAAAATCATTTATATTTAGGTTAAATATAAGATATGACTTGTAATGCATGTTAGCTTGCAAATTATGCCCAAGAACATAATTTATTATGCCATATGTCTTACTAACAAGCAACAATGCCTCTAACCACAGGTCACGTACGAAAAATAATGCCCCGTTTAAGGCATTCCACTCCACTGAAGGTGTGGAGCGGAAAATGAAAATAAATACGGCCTTTTAAAATTTAAATGTTCCAGCGATTTCATTCCGTCAACCCCTTAGAACACAGCAAGAGCTAAACTCAGGTGTTTGCAAGTAATTTTATTTAAAACGGAGAGAGCTGCCTTCAGCCAGTGTTTTCTGTTGTACTGACATGAGAGTCAAGGCTCCGAGCTCTCGGTCTGCGAACTACATCACTATGCCTCTTTTAAAAGCATTTAAATAAAAACAGTCCAGCGACTGTACACAATGTAAACAGATTATCATTTTAAAGAGCTAAGCGCATATGAGCTGTTTTATGTGGTTTACGGATGAGCTTCGGGGCTGGCGTTTCTTCGTCCGTGTTCACAAAACTACATATTTTAAAGGCATTAAAATAAATAAATAAATAAAAAAACACTTCAGCGATTGAACAATAATAGTAGATTAGTGTATTTAAAACGTTAAAATGCTTGCTTATTTGTGCTGCATTTTTGTGGAAACGAATAAGCTAGTAAAGACTGTTTCATATGGTCTCATCGTTTGAACCACGTTAGTTCAACAAAGTACGGCTGTTGTTAAAGACCTCACCAACTAATAACTTATGCTATTTAACTGATTAGAGTTCTCAAAAAAAATGCAACTGTATTGAACATATAATCACTCATTTAATATTTTTTGTTCCCTGTCATTTCGCTGTATTTTCTGTTTGATTTAGCACAGGTTCCCTCTTACGTCATACTCAGAAAGTTCCCTTAGGCATTTGTGCGCATGCGCACTACTCATAAAGGGTGATTTAATAGAGGACGCACAAAAATACAGATTAAAATCATTTATATTTAGGTTAAATATAAGATATGACTTGTAGAGCATGTTAGCTTGCAAATTATGCCCAAGAACATAATTTATTATGCCATATGTCTTACTAACAAGCAACAATGCCTCTAACCACAGGTCACGTACGAAAAATAATGCCCCGTTTAAGGCATTCCACTCCACTGAAGGTGTGGAGCTGAAAATGAAAATAAATACGGCCTTTTAAAATTTAAATGTTCCAGCGATTTCATTCCGTCAACCCCTTAGAACACAGCAAGAGCTAAACTTAGGTGTTTGCAAGTAGTTTTATTTAAAACGGAGAGAGCTGCCTTCAGCCAGTGTTTTCTGTTGTACTGACATGAGAGTCAAGGCTCCGAGCTCTCGGTCTGCGAACTACATCACTAAGCCTCTTTTAAAAGCATTTAAATAAAAACAGTCCAGCGACTGTACACAATGTAAACAGATTATCATTTTAAAGAGCTAAGCGCATAAGAGCTGTTTTATGTGGTTTACGGATGAGCTTCGGGGCTGGCGTTTCTTCGTCCGTGTTCACAAAACTACATATTTTAAAGGCATTAAAAAAAAAATAAATAAAAAAAAACACTTCAGCGATTGAACAATAACAGTAGATTAGTGTATTTAAAACGTTAAAATGCTTGCTTATTTGTGCTGCATTTTTGTGGAAACGAATAAGCTAGTAAAGACTGTTTCATATGGTCTCATCGTTTGAACCACGTTAGTTCAACAAAGTACGGCTGTTGTTAAAGACCTCACCAACTAATAACTTATGCTATTTAACTGATTAGAGATCTCAAAAAAATGCAACTGTATTGAACATATAATCACTCATTTAATATTTTTTGTTCCCTGTCATTTCGCTGTATTTTCTGTTTGATTTAGCACAGGTTCCCTCTTACGTCATACTCAGAAAGTTCCCTTAGGCATTTGTGCGCATGCGCACTACTCATAAAGGGTGATTTAATAGAGGACGCACAAAAATACAGATTAAAATCATTTATATTTAGGTTAAATATAAGATATGAATTGTAATGCATGTTAGCTTGCAAATTATGCCCAAGAACATAATTTATTATGCCATATGTCTTACTAACAAGCAACAATGCCTCTAACCACAGGTCACGTACGAAAAATAATGCCCCGTTTAAGGCATTCCACTCCACTGAAGGTGTGGAGCGGAAAATGAAAATAAATACGGCCTTTTAAAATTTAAATGTTCCAGCGATTTCATTCCGTCAACCCCTTAGAACACAGCAAGAGCTAAACTCAGGTGTTTGCAAGTAATTTTATTTAAAACGGAGAGAGCTGCCTTCAGCCAGTGTTTTCTGTTGTACTGACATGAGAGTCAAGGCTCCGAGCTCTCGGTCTGCGAACTACATCACTATGCCTCTTTTAAAAGCATTTAAATAAAAACAGTCCAGCGACTGTACACAATGTAAACAGATTATCATTTTAAAGAGCTAAGCGCATATGAGCTGTTTTATGTGGTTTACGGATGAGCTTCGGGGCTGGCGTTTCTTCGTCCGTGTTCACAAAACTACATATTTTAAAGGCATTAAAATAAATAAATAAATAAAAAAACACTTCAGCGATTGAACAATAATAGTAGATTAGTGTATTTAAAACGTTAAAATGCTTGCTTATTTGTGCTGCATTTTTGTGGAAACGAATAAGCTAGTAAAGACTGTTTCATATGGTCTCATCGTTTGAACCACGTTAGTTCAACAAAGTACGGCTGTTGTTAAAGACCTCACCAACTAATAACTTATGCTATTTAACTGATTAGAGTTCTCAAAAAAAATGCAACTGTATTGAACATATAATCACTCATTTAATATTTTTTGTTCCCTGTCATTTCGCTGTATTTTCTGTTTGATTTAGCACAGGTTCCCTCTTACGTCATACTCAGAAAGTTCCCTTAGGCATTTGTGCGCATGCGCACTACTCATAAAGGGTGATTTAATAGAGGACGCACAAAAATACAGATTAAAATCATTTATATTTAGGTTAAATATAAGATATGACTTGTAGAGCATGTTAGCTTGCAAATTATGCCCAAGAACATAATTTATTATGCCATATGTCTTACTAACAAGCAACAATGCCTCTAACCACAGGTCACGTACGAAAAATAATGCCCCGTTTAAGGCATTCCACTCCACTGAAGGTGTGGAGCTGAAAATGAAAATAAATACGGCCTTTTAAAATTTAAATGTTCCAGCGATTTCATTCCGTCAACCCCTTAGAACACAGCAAGAGCTAAACTTAGGTGTTTGCAAGTAGTTTTATTTAAAACGGAGAGAGCTGCCTTCAGCCAGTGTTTTCTGTTGTACTGACATGAGAGTCAAGGCTCCGAGCTCTCGGTCTGCGAACTACATCACTAAGCCTCTTTTAAAAGCATTTAAATAAAAACAGTCCAGCGACTGTACACAATGTAAACAGATTATCATTTTAAAGAGCTAAGCGCATAAGAGCTGTTTTATGTGGTTTACGGATGAGCTTCGGGGCTGGCGTTTCTTCGTCCGTGTTCACAAAACTACATATTTTAAAGGCATTAAAAAAAAAATAAATAAAAAAAAACACTTCAGCGATTGAACAATAACAGTAGATTAGTGTATTTAAAACGTTAAAATGCTTGCTTATTTGTGCTGCATTTTTGTGGAAACGAATAAGCTAGTAAAGACTGTTTCATATGGTCTCATCGTTTGAACCACGTTAGTTCAACAAAGTACGGCTGTTGTTAAAGACCTCACCAACTAATAACTTATGCTATTTAACTGATTAGAGATCTCAAAAAAATGCAACTGTATTGAACATATAATCACTCATTTAATATTTTTTGTTCCCTGTCATTTCGCTGTATTTTCTGTTTGATTTAGCACAGGTTCCCTCTTACGTCATACTCAGAAAGTTCCCTTAGGCATTTGTGCGCATGCGCACTACTCATAAAGGGTGATTTAATAGAGGACGCACAAAAATACAGATTAAAATCATTTATATTTAGGTTAAATATAAGATATGACTTGTAGAGCATGTTAGCTTGCAAATTATGCCCAAGAACATAATTTATTATGCCATATGTCTTACTAACAAGCAACAATGCCTCTAACCACAGGTCACGTACGAAAAATAATGCCCCGTTTAAGGCATATCCACTGAAGGTGTGGAGCGGAAAATGAAAATAAATACGGCCTTTTAAAATGTAAATGTTCCAGCGATTTCATTCCGTCAACCCCTTAGAACACAGCAAGAGCTAAACTCAGGTGTTTGCAAGTAGTTTTATTTAAAACGGAGAGAGCTGCCTTCAGCCAGTGTTTTCTGTTGTACAGACATGAGAGTCAAGGCTCCGAGCTCTCGGTCTGCGAACTACATCACTAAGCCTCTTTTAAAAGCATTTAAATAAAAACAGTCCAGCGACTGTACACAATGTAAACAGATTATCATTTTAAAGAGCTAAGCGCATATGAGCTGTTTTATGTGGTTTACGGATGAGCTTCGGGGCTGGCGTTTCTTCGTCCGTGTTCACAAAACTACATATTTTAAAGGCATTAAAAAAAAAAAAAAACACTTCAGCGATTGAACAATAATAGTAGATTAGTGTATTTAAAACGTTAAAATGCTTGCTTATTTGTGCTGCATTTTTGTGGAAACGAATAAGCTAGTAAAGACTGTTTCATATGGTCTCATCGTTTGAACCACGTTAGTTCAACAAAGTACGGCTGTTGTTAAAGACCTCACCAACTAATAACTTATGCTATTTAACTGATTAGAGTTCTCAAAAAAATGCAACTGTATTGAACATATAATCACTCATTTAATATTTTTTGTTCCCTGTCATTTCGCTGTATTTTCTGTTTGATTTAGCACAGGTTCCCTCTTACGTCATACTCCAAAAGTTCCCTTAGGCATTTGTGCGCATGCGCACTACTCATAAAGGGTGATTTAATAGAGGACGCACAAAAATACAGATTAAAATCATTTATATTTAGGTTAAATATAAGATATGACTTGTAGTGCATGTTAGCTTGCAAATTATGCCCAAGAACATAATTTATTATGCCATATGTCTTACTAACAAGCAACAATGCCTCTAACCACAGGTCACGTACGAAAAATAATGCCCCGTTTAAGGCATACCACTCCACTGAAGGTGTGGAGCGGAAAATGAAAATAAATACGGCCTTTTAAAATGTAAATGTTCCAGCGATTTCATTCCGTCAACCCCTTAGAACACAGCAAGAGCTAAACTCAGGTGTTTGCAAGTAGTTTTATTTAAAACGGAGAGAGCTGCCTTCAGCCAGTGTTTTCTGTTGTACAGACATGAGAGTCAAGGCTCCGAGCTCTCGGTCTGCGAACTACATCACTAAGCCTCTTTTAAAAGCATTTAAATAAAAACAGTCCAGCGACTGTACACAATGTAAACAGATTATCATTTTAAAGAGCTAAGCGCATATGAGCTGTTTTATGTGGTTTACGGATGAGCTTCGGGGCTGGCGTTTCTTCGTCCGTGTTCACAAAACTACATATTTTAAAGGCATTAAAAAAAATAAAAAAAATAAAAAACACTTCAGCGATTGAACAATAATAGTAGATTAGTGTATTTAAAACGTTAAAATGCTTGCTTATTTGTGCTGCATTTTTGTGGAAACGAATAAGCCAGTAAAGACTGTTTCATATGGTCTCATCGTTTGAACCACGTTAGTTCAACAAAGTACGGCTGTTGTTAAAGACCTCACCAACTAATAACTTATGCTATTTAACTGATTAGAGTTCTCAAAAAAATGCAACTGTATTGAACATATAATCACTCATTTAATATTTTTTGTTCCCTGTCATTTCGCTGTATTTTCTGTTTGATTTAGCACAGGTTCCCTCTTACGTCATACTCCGAAAGTTCCCTTAGGCATTTGTGCGCATGCGCACTACTCATAAAGGGTGATTTAATAGAGGACGCACAAAAATACAGATTAAAATCATTTACATTTAGGTTAAATATAAGATATGACTTGTAGTGCATGTTAGCTTGCAAATTATGCCCAAGAACATAATTTATTATGCCATATGTCTTACTAACAAGCAACAATGCCTCTAACCACAGGTCACGTACGAAAAATAATGCCCCGTTTAAGGCATTCCACTCCACTGAAGGTGTGGAGCGGAAAATGAAAATAAATACGGCCTTTTAAAATTTAAATGTTCCAGCGATTTCATTCCGTCAACCCCTTAGAACACAGCAAGAGCTAAACTCAGGTGTTTGCAAGTAGTTTTATTTAAAACGGAGAGAGCTGCCTTCAGCCAGTGTTTTCTGTTGTACTGACATGAGAGTCAAGGCTCCGAGCTCTCGGTCTGCGAACTACATCACTAAGCCTCTTTTAAAAGCATTTAAATAAAAACAGTCCAGCGACTGTACACAATGTAAACAGATTATCATTTTAAAGAGCTAAGCGCATATGAGCTGTTTTATGTGGTTTACGGATGAGCTTCGGGGCTGGCGTTTCTTCGTCCGTGTTCACAAAACTACATATTTTAAAGGCATTAAAAAAAAAAAAAAAAACACTCCAGCGATTGAACAATAATAGTAGATTAGTGTATTGAAAACGTTAAAATGCTTGCTTATTTGTGCTGCATTTTTGTGGAAACGAATTAGCTAGTAAATACTGTTTCATGTATATGGTCTCATCGTTTGAACCACATAGTTCAACAAAGTACGGCCGTTTTTAATGACCTCACCAACTAATAACTTATGCTATTCAACTGATTAGAGTTCTCAAAAAAATGCAACTGTATTGAACATATAATCACTCATTTAATGTTTTTTATTCCCTGTCATTTCGCTGTATTTTCTGTTTGATTTAGCACAGGTTCCCTCTTACGTCATACTCGGAAAGTTCCCTTAGGCATTTGTGCGCATGCGCACTACTCATAAATGGTGCTTTATAGAGGACGCACAAAAATACTGAATAAAATCATTTATATTTAGGTTAAACGGAGGATATAGCTTGTACTGCATTATAGTGTAGCCAGTAACGCCTAGTGTACAATAGATACTCTACTTCCCTTGTGTATCAATATGAATGATAGGACACACAGTAACAGGCCAGATCACCAGATTCGCTATGGAGGGCAAAAATTAGGCAATTAAATCAACACAAGGACCAGACAGACCAAGAGAATGACTTTACCAATGTAACTTTTTACTTTAAATTGAAATGAGTAAAATAATGGAATGTAATGACAGCAAAATGAATAAATAAAATAAAATACAATAATGAGTTCTTCTTTTTTCCTCCAGGAAAGTATGCTTTTTTTGGGGGTTATTTTCCAAACATCTATTTATGATGTATTTGTTCACTGGACTATTTATTTTGATATGCATAATATTACTTATATTTCAATTTATTTTACTTTAATACTGGTATATTTTAACTTATGCTAGGTGGTTTCCTTTGAGGTTTAAATTGTTTCTTTGAATAAACCTGACTCAAAACAAAACCCACAATATGAAACAGCTGTAACAATCAGATTTGTATAACAAAAAAAAAAAAAAAACACTTGACTGTAAAAACTTACAGTAATTCAATGTAAACAATTTCAGTCCATGAAATGAGTGAGTGTCAGTGTGTGTGTATATGCAAATGTAACGAAAGTTCCTTGAAATCGAATGAATCCAACGAATGTAAAGTCTCTTGGTGCAGTAATGGTAGTGCAATTTCATGTGGTGTAATGTCCAACCAGGCACGGACAACTCTTTATAGAACTTAGTGGTAGAGTAACGGATGAGAAATACCACACAATAGATGAATCCCGTTGGTAACAGCAATTAAGGCACAGATCACAATGTAGAACAGAAATCCCTCTCGTCTCTGCCTACGGTTCCGGGTGGCTCGCCATCTCAGATCACAGTTTCAACCTCACAAAAAAAACTTGACCTGTTTACACAAACAGGATCAAAAATATTTCAGACAATTTATATGACTGTATTACCCTCACAGCTCAAGAAAATGACATTTAAACACCAACAGTGATTATAAAAATACAATCTGAGCACTTTTGTCACTTAATGTGCAATTATAACATTCACAGAGCTAGTTAGCATTTCATCACATACACCAGTACATTCTTAAGTGCATAGTATATTAACACACAACCTTTAACAGTAACTACATATACACTCACATAAACACATTAGAATGCCAATATAACACATTGACTCAAAATTACAACAAATTAAACATTGTTTGGTTTAAAACTCACCAAATCCGGGTGATATCAATATCAAATTATAAACCGCATCTGGAGATACAGGCCTCACGATCCACTAGCATCCGCTTCAATCATCAAACATCACACTTTTAATCTCTCTTCTGACACCCGCGATTTTCTAGCGTGTTTCTCTTCTCTCGCTATGCGTCTCATCACAGTGACATCACACAGAGCGCCGACCATATGACAAAACATTATGCTTTCTTTTTAGTTAAAAATTATTATTGTTTTAGTTTTCACTTTTCAGAATAGCCTTTTTTAGACTATTTTTAAAAGAAATTAATATTCTTTTGTGAAAATAAATTCATACTAATTTATATTTAATTTCCTCTAACCAGCTCAATCCTAATATGGGTTACATTAGCTTGCAAATTATACCCAAGAACATAATTTATTAAGCCATATGTCTTACTAACAAGAAACAATGCCTCTAACCACAGGTCACGTACGAAAAATAATGCCCCGTTAAAGCCATTCAAAAATGAAAATAAATACGGCCTTTTAAAATTTAAATGTTCCAGCGATTTCATTCCGTCAACCCCTTAGAACACACCAAGAGCTAATTTCAGGTGTTTGCGAGTAGTTTTATTTAAAACGGAGAGAGCTGACTTCAGCCAGTGTTTTCTGTTGTACTGACATGAGAGTCAAGGCTCCGAGCTCTCGGTCTGCGAACTACATCACTGAGCCTCTTTTAAAAGCATTTAAATAAAAACACTCCAGCGACTGTACGCAATGTAAACATAATATCATTTTAAAGAGCTATATTAAGCGCATATGAGCTGTTTTATATGGTTTACTGATGAGCTTCAGGGCTGGCGTTTCTTCGTCCGTGTTCACAAAACTACATATTTTAAAGGCATTAAAACAAATAAAAAATAAAAACACTCCAGCGATTGAACAGTACTAGTAGATTAGTGTATTGAAAACGTTAAAATGCTTGCTTATTTTTGCTGCAATTTTGTGGAAACGAATTAGCTAGTAAAGACTGTTTCATGAATATGGTCTCATCGTTTGAACCACATAGTTCAACAAAGTACGGCCGTTTTTAATGACCTCACCAACTAATAACTTATGCTATTTAACTGATTAGAGTTCTCAAAAAAAATGCAACTGTATTGAACATATAATCACTCATTTAATATTTTTTGTTCCCTGTCATTTCGCTGTATTTTCTGTTTGATTTAGCACAGGTTCCCTCTTACGTCATACTCAGAAAGTTCCCTTAGGCATTTGTGCGCATGCGCACTACTCATAAAGGGTGATTTAATAGAGGACGCACAAAAATACAGATTAAAATCATTTATATTTAGGTTAAATATAAGATATGACTTGTAGAGCATGTTAGCTTGCAAATTATGCCCAAGAACATAATTTATTATGCCATATGTCTTACTAACAAGCAACAATGCCTCTAACCACAGGTCACGTACGAAAAATAATGCCCCGTTTAAGGCATTCCACTCCACTGAAGGTGTGGAGCTGAAAATGAAAATAAATACGGCCTTTTAAAATTTAAATGTTCCAGCGATTTCATTCCGTCAACCCCTTAGAACACAGCAAGAGCTAAACTTAGGTGTTTGCAAGTAGTTTTATTTAAAACGGAGAGAGCTGCCTTCAGCCAGTGTTTTCTGTTGTACTGACATGAGAGTCAAGGCTCCGAGCTCTCGGTCTGCGAACTACATCACTAAGCCTCTTTTAAAAGCATTTAAATAAAAACAGTCCAGCGACTGTACACAATGTAAACAGATTATCATTTTAAAGAGCTAAGCGCATAAGAGCTGTTTTATGTGGTTTACGGATGAGCTTCGGGGCTGGCGTTTCTTCGTCCGTGTTCACAAAACTACATATTTTAAAGGCATTAAAAAAAAAATAAATAAAAAAAAACACTTCAGCGATTGAACAATAACAGTAGATTAGTGTATTTAAAACGTTAAAATGCTTGCTTATTTGTGCTGCATTTTTGTGGAAACGAATAAGCTAGTAAAGACTGTTTCATATGGTCTCATCGTTTGAACCACGTTAGTTCAACAAAGTACGGCTGTTGTTAAAGACCTCACCAACTAATAACTTATGCTATTTAACTGATTAGAGATCTCAAAAAAATGCAACTGTATTGAACATATAATCACTCATTTAATATTTTTTGTTCCCTGTCATTTCGCTGTATTTTCTGTTTGATTTAGCACAGGTTCCCTCTTACGTCATACTCAGAAAGTTCCCTTAGGCATTTGTGCGCATGCGCACTACTCATAAAGGGTGATTTAATAGAGGACGCACAAAAATACAGATTAAAATCATTTATATTTAGGTTAAATATAAGATATGACTTGTAGAGCATGTTAGCTTGCAAATTATGCCCAAGAACATAATTTATTATGCCATATGTCTTACTAACAAGCAACAATGCCTCTAACCACAGGTCACGTACGAAAAATAATGCCCCGTTTAAGGCATATCCACTGAAGGTGTGGAGCGGAAAATGAAAATAAATACGGCCTTTTAAAATGTAAATGTTCCAGCGATTTCATTCCGTCAACCCCTTAGAACACAGCAAGAGCTAAACTCAGGTGTTTGCAAGTAGTTTTATTTAAAACGGAGAGAGCTGCCTTCAGCCAGTGTTTTCTGTTGTACAGACATGAGAGTCAAGGCTCCGAGCTCTCGGTCTGCGAACTACATCACTAAGCCTCTTTTAAAAGCATTTAAATAAAAACAGTCCAGCGACTGTACACAATGTAAACAGATTATCATTTTAAAGAGCTAAGCGCATATGAGCTGTTTTATGTGGTTTACGGATGAGCTTCGGGGCTGGCGTTTCTTCGTCCGTGTTCACAAAACTACATATTTTAAAGGCATTAAAAAAAAAAAAAAACACTTCAGCGATTGAACAATAATAGTAGATTAGTGTATTTAAAACGTTAAAATGCTTGCTTATTTGTGCTGCATTTTTGTGGAAACGAATAAGCTAGTAAAGACTGTTTCATATGGTCTCATCGTTTGAACCACGTTAGTTCAACAAAGTACGGCTGTTGTTAAAGACCTCACCAACTAATAACTTATGCTATTTAACTGATTAGAGTTCTCAAAAAAATGCAACTGTATTGAACATATAATCACTCATTTAATATTTTTTGTTCCCTGTCATTTCGCTGTATTTTCTGTTTGATTTAGCACAGGTTCCCTCTTACGTCATACTCCAAAAGTTCCCTTAGGCATTTGTGCGCATGCGCACTACTCATAAAGGGTGATTTAATAGAGGACGCACAAAAATACAGATTAAAATCATTTATATTTAGGTTAAATATAAGATATGACTTGTAGTGCATGTTAGCTTGCAAATTATGCCCAAGAACATAATTTATTATGCCATATGTCTTACTAACAAGCAACAATGCCTCTAACCACAGGTCACGTACGAAAAATAATGCCCCGTTTAAGGCATACCACTCCACTGAAGGTGTGGAGCGGAAAATGAAAATAAATACGGCCTTTTAAAATGTAAATGTTCCAGCGATTTCATTCCGTCAACCCCTTAGAACACAGCAAGAGCTAAACTCAGGTGTTTGCAAGTAGTTTTATTTAAAACGGAGAGAGCTGCCTTCAGCCAGTGTTTTCTGTTGTACAGACATGAGAGTCAAGGCTCCGAGCTCTCGGTCTGCGAACTACATCACTAAGCCTCTTTTAAAAGCATTTAAATAAAAACAGTCCAGCGACTGTACACAATGTAAACAGATTATCATTTTAAAGAGCTAAGCGCATATGAGCTGTTTTATGTGGTTTACGGATGAGCTTCGGGGCTGGCGTTTCTTCGTCCGTGTTCACAAAACTACATATTTTAAAGGCATTAAAAAAAATAAAAAAAATAAAAAACACTTCAGCGATTGAACAATAATAGTAGATTAGTGTATTTAAAACGTTAAAATGCTTGCTTATTTGTGCTGCATTTTTGTGGAAACGAATAAGCCAGTAAAGACTGTTTCATATGGTCTCATCGTTTGAACCACGTTAGTTCAACAAAGTACGGCTGTTGTTAAAGACCTCACCAACTAATAACTTATGCTATTTAACTGATTAGAGTTCTCAAAAAAATGCAACTGTATTGAACATATAATCACTCATTTAATATTTTTTGTTCCCTGTCATTTCGCTGTATTTTCTGTTTGATTTAGCACAGGTTCCCTCTTACGTCATACTCCGAAAGTTCCCTTAGGCATTTGTGCGCATGCGCACTACTCATAAAGGGTGATTTAATAGAGGACGCACAAAAATACAGATTAAAATCATTTACATTTAGGTTAAATATAAGATATGACTTGTAGTGCATGTTAGCTTGCAAATTATGCCCAAGAACATAATTTATTATGCCATATGTCTTACTAACAAGCAACAATGCCTCTAACCACAGGTCACGTACGAAAAATAATGCCCCGTTTAAGGCATATCCACTGAAGGTGTGGAGCGGAAAATGAAAATAAATACGGCCTTTTAAAATGTAAATGTTCCAGCGATTTCATTCCGTCAACCCCTTAGAACACAGCAAGAGCTAAACTCAGGTGTTTGCAAGTAGTTTTATTTAAAACGGAGAGAGCTGCCTTCAGCCAGTGTTTTCTGTTGTACAGACATGAGAGTCAAGGCTCCGAGCTCTCGGTCTGCGAACTACATCACTAAGCCTCTTTTAAAAGCATTTAAATAAAAACAGTCCAGCGACTGTACACAATGTAAACAGATTATCATTTTAAAGAGCTAAGCGCATATGAGCTGTTTTATGTGGTTTACGGATGAGCTTCGGGGCTGGCGTTTCTTCGTCCGTGTTCACAAAACTACATATTTTAAAGGCATTAAAAAAAAAAAAAAACACTTCAGCGATTGAACAATAATAGTAGATTAGTGTATTTAAAACGTTAAAATGCTTGCTTATTTGTGCTGCATTTTTGTGGAAACGAATAAGCTAGTAAAGACTGTTTCATATGGTCTCATCGTTTGAACCACGTTAGTTCAACAAAGTACGGCTGTTGTTAAAGACCTCACCAACTAATAACTTATGCTATTTAACTGATTAGAGTTCTCAAAAAAATGCAACTGTATTGAACATATAATCACTCATTTAATATTTTTTGTTCCCTGTCATTTCGCTGTATTTTCTGTTTGATTTAGCACAGGTTCCCTCTTACGTCATACTCCAAAAGTTCCCTTAGGCATTTGTGCGCATGCGCACTACTCATAAAGGGTGATTTAATAGAGGACGCACAAAAATACAGATTAAAATCATTTATATTTAGGTTAAATATAAGATATGACTTGTAGTGCATGTTAGCTTGCAAATTATGCCCAAGAACATAATTTATTATGCCATATGTCTTACTAACAAGCAACAATGCCTCTAACCACAGGTCACGTACGAAAAATAATGCCCCGTTTAAGGCATACCACTCCACTGAAGGTGTGGAGCGGAAAATGAAAATAAATACGGCCTTTTAAAATGTAAATGTTCCAGCGATTTCATTCCGTCAACCCCTTAGAACACAGCAAGAGCTAAACTCAGGTGTTTGCAAGTAGTTTTATTTAAAACGGAGAGAGCTGCCTTCAGCCAGTGTTTTCTGTTGTACAGACATGAGAGTCAAGGCTCCGAGCTCTCGGTCTGCGAACTACATCACTAAGCCTCTTTTAAAAGCATTTAAATAAAAACAGTCCAGCGACTGTACACAATGTAAACAGATTATCATTTTAAAGAGCTAAGCGCATATGAGCTGTTTTATGTGGTTTACGGATGAGCTTCGGGGCTGGCGTTTCTTCGTCCGTGTTCACAAAACTACATATTTTAAAGGCATTAAAAAAAATAAAAAAAATAAAAAACACTTCAGCGATTGAACAATAATAGTAGATTAGTGTATTTAAAACGTTAAAATGCTTGCTTATTTGTGCTGCATTTTTGTGGAAACGAATAAGCCAGTAAAGACTGTTTCATATGGTCTCATCGTTTGAACCACGTTAGTTCAACAAAGTACGGCTGTTGTTAAAGACCTCACCAACTAATAACTTATGCTATTTAACTGATTAGAGTTCTCAAAAAAATGCAACTGTATTGAACATATAATCACTCATTTAATATTTTTTGTTCCCTGTCATTTCGCTGTATTTTCTGTTTGATTTAGCACAGGTTCCCTCTTACGTCATACTCCGAAAGTTCCCTTAGGCATTTGTGCGCATGCGCACTACTCATAAAGGGTGATTTAATAGAGGACGCACAAAAATACAGATTAAAATCATTTACATTTAGGTTAAATATAAGATATGACTTGTAGTGCATGTTAGCTTGCAAATTATGCCCAAGAACATAATTTATTATGCCATATGTCTTACTAACAAGCAACAATGCCTCTAACCACAGGTCACGTACGAAAAATAATGCCCCGTTTAAGGCATTCCACTCCACTGAAGGTGTGGAGCGGAAAATGAAAATAAATACGGCCTTTTAAAATTTAAATGTTCCAGCGATTTCATTCCGTCAACCCCTTAGAACACAGCAAGAGCTAAACTCAGGTGTTTGCAAGTAGTTTTATTTAAAACGGAGAGAGCTGCCTTCAGCCAGTGTTTTCTGTTGTACTGACATGAGAGTCAAGGCTCCGAGCTCTCGGTCTGCGAACTACATCACTAAGCCTCTTTTAAAAGCATTTAAATAAAAACAGTCCAGCGACTGTACACAATGTAAACAGATTATCATTTTAAAGAGCTAAGCGCATATGAGCTGTTTTATGTGGTTTACGGATGAGCTTCGGGGCTGGCGTTTCTTCGTCCGTGTTCACAAAACTACATATTTTAAAGGCATTAAAAAAAAAAAAAAAAACACTCCAGCGATTGAACAATAATAGTAGATTAGTGTATTGAAAACGTTAAAATGCTTGCTTATTTGTGCTGCATTTTTGTGGAAACGAATTAGCTAGTAAATACTGTTTCATGTATATGGTCTCATCGTTTGAACCACATAGTTCAACAAAGTACGGCCGTTTTTAATGACCTCACCAACTAATAACTTATGCTATTCAACTGATTAGAGTTCTCAAAAAAATGCAACTGTATTGAACATATAATCACTCATTTAATGTTTTTTATTCCCTGTCATTTCGCTGTATTTTCTGTTTGATTTAGCACAGGTTCCCTCTTACGTCATACTCGGAAAGTTCCCTTAGGCATTTGTGCGCATGCGCACTACTCATAAATGGTGCTTTATAGAGGACGCACAAAAATACTGAATAAAATCATTTATATTTAGGTTAAACGGAGGATATAGCTTGTACTGCATTATAGTGTAGCCAGTAACGCCTAGTGTACAATAGATACTCTACTTCCCTTGTGTATCAATATGAATGATAGGACACACAGTAACAGGCCAGATCACCAGATTCGCTATGGAGGGCAAAAATTAGGCAATTAAATCAACACAAGGACCAGACAGACCAAGAGAATGACTTTACCAATGTAACTTTTTACTTTAAATTGAAATGAGTAAAATAATGGAATGTAATGACAGCAAAATGAATAAATAAAATAAAATACAATAATGAGTTCTTCTTTTTTCCTCCAGGAAAGTATGCTTTTTTTGGGGGTTATTTTCCAAACATCTATTTATGATGTATTTGTTCACTGGACTATTTATTTTGATATGCATAATATTACTTATATTTCAATTTATTTTACTTTAATACTGGTATATTTTAACTTATGCTAGGTGGTTTCCTTTGAGGTTTAAATTGTTTCTTTGAATAAACCTGACTCAAAACAAAACCCACAATATGAAACAGCTGTAACAATCAGATTTGTATAACAAAAAAAAAAAAAAACACTTGACTGTAAAAACTTACAGTAATTCAATGTAAACAATTTCAGTCCATGAAATGAGTGAGTGTCAGTGTGTGTGTATATGCAAATGTAACGAAAGTTCCTTGAAATCGAATGAATCCAACGAATGTAAAGTCTCTTGGTGCAGTAATGGTAGTGCAATTTCATGTGGTGTAATGTCCAACCAGGCACGGACAACTCTTTATAGAACTTAGTGGTAGAGTAACGGATGAGAAATACCACACAATAGATGAATCCCGTTGGTAACAGCAATTAAGGCACAGATCACAATGTAGAACAGAAATCCCTCTCGTCTCTGCCTACGGTTCCGGGTGGCTCGCCATCTCAGATCACAGTTTCAACCTCACAAAAAAAACTTGACCTGTTTACACAAACAGGATCAAAAATATTTCAGACAATTTATATGACTGTATTACCCTCACAGCTCAAGAAAATGACATTTAAACACCAACAGTGATTATAAAAATACAATCTGAGCACTTTTGTCACTTAATGTGCAATTATAACATTCACAGAGCTAGTTAGCATTTCATCACATACACCAGTACATTCTTAAGTGCATAGTATATTAACACACAACCTTTAACAGTAACTACATATACACTCACATAAACACATTAGAATGCCAATATAACACATTGACTCAAAATTACAACAAATTAAACATTGTTTGGTTTAAAACTCACCAAATCCGGGTGATATCAATATCAAATTATAAACCGCATCTGGAGATACAGGCCTCACGATCCACTAGCATCCGCTTCAATCATCAAACATCACACTTTTAATCTCTCTTCTGACACCCGCGATTTTCTAGCGTGTTTCTCTTCTCTCGCTATGCGTCTCATCACAGTGACATCACACAGAGCGCCGACCATATGACAAAACATTATGCTTTCTTTTTAGTTAAAAATTATTATTGTTTTAGTTTTCACTTTTCAGAATAGCCTTTTTTAGACTATTTTTAAAAGAAATTAATATTCTTTTGTGAAAATAAATTCATACTAATTTATATTTAATTTCCTCTAACCAGCTCAATCCTAATATGGGTTACATTAGCTTGCAAATTATACCCAAGAACATAATTTATTAAGCCATATGTCTTACTAACAAGAAACAATGCCTCTAACCACAGGTCACGTACGAAAAATAATGCCCCGTTAAAGCCATTCAAAAATGAAAATAAATACGGCCTTTTAAAATTTAAATGTTCCAGCGATTTCATTCCGTCAACCCCTTAGAACACACCAAGAGCTAATTTCAGGTGTTTGCGAGTAGTTTTATTTAAAACGGAGAGAGCTGACTTCAGCCAGTGTTTTCTGTTGTACTGACATGAGAGTCAAGGCTCCGAGCTCTCGGTCTGCGAACTACATCACTGAGCCTCTTTTAAAAGCATTTAAATAAAAACACTCCAGCGACTGTACGCAATGTAAACATAATATCATTTTAAAGAGCTATATTAAGCGCATATGAGCTGTTTTATATGGTTTACTGATGAGCTTCAGGGCTGGCGTTTCTTCGTCCGTGTTCACAAAACTACATATTTTAAAGGCATTAAAACAAATAAAAAATAAAAACACTCCAGCGATTGAACAGTACTAGTAGATTAGTGTATTGAAAACGTTAAAATGCTTGCTTATTTTTGCTGCAATTTTGTGGAAACGAATTAGCTAGTAAAGACTGTTTCATGAATATGGTCTCATCGTTTGAACCACATAGTTCAACAAAGTACGGCCGTTTTTAATGACCTCACCAACTAATAACTTATGCTATTTAACTGATTAGAGTTCTCAAAAAAAAAAAAAAAAGCAACTGTATTGAACAAGGCACCTAATCACTCATTTAATATGTTTTGTTCCCTGTCATTTCGCTGTATGTTCTGTTTGATTTAGCACAGGTTCCCTCTTACGTCATACTCCGAAAGTTCCCTTAGGCATTTGTGCGCATGCGCACTACTCATAAATGGTGCTTTATAGAGGACGCACAAAAATACTGAATAAAATCATTTATATTTAGGTTAAACGTAGGATATTGCTTGTACTGCATGTTAGCTTGCACATTATACCCAAGAACATAATTTATTAAGCCATATGTCTTACTAACACGAAACAATGCCACAGGTCACGTACGAAAAATAATGCCCCATTTAGGCCATTCCACTCCACTGAAGGGGTGGAGCGGAAAAATGAAAATAAATACGGCCTTTTAAAATTTAAATGTTCCAGCTATTTCATTCCGACAACCCCTTTTAGAACACACCAAGAGCTAAAATCAGGTGTTTGCGAGTAGTTTTATTTAAAACGGAGAGAGCTGCCTTCAGCCAGTGTTTTCTGTTGTCCTGACATGAGAGTCAAGGCTCCGAGCTCTCGGTCTGCGAACTACATCACTAAGCCTCTTTTAAAAGCATTTAAATAAAAACAGTCCAGCGACTGTACACAATGTAAACAGATTATCATTTTAAAGAGCTAAGCGCATATGAGCTGTTTTATGTGGTTTACGGATGAGCTTCGGGGCTGGCGTTTCTTCGTCCGTGTTCACAAAACTACATATTTTAAAGGCATTAAAAAAAAAAAAAAAAACACTTCAGCGATTGAACAATAATAGTAGATTAGTGTATTTAAAACGTTAAAATGCTTGCTTATTTGTGCTGCATTTTTGTGGAAACGAATAAGCTAGTAAAGACTGTTTCATATGGTCTCATCGTTTGAACCACGTTAGTTCAACAAAGTACGGCTGTTGTTAAAGACCTCACCAACTAATAACTTATGCTATTTAACTGATTAGAGTTCTCAAAAAAAATGCAACTGTATTGAACATATAATCACTCATTTAATATTTTTTGTTCCCTGTCATTTCGCTGTATTTTCTGTTTGATTTAGCACAGGTTCGTCATACTCAGAAAGTTCCCTTAGGCATTTGTGCGCATGCGCACTACTCATAAAGGGTGATTTAATAGAGGACGCACAAAAATACAGATTAAAATCATTTATATTTAGGTTAAATATAAGATATGACTTGTAATGCATGTTAGCTTGCAAATTATGCCCAAGAACATAATTTATTATGCCATATGTCTTACTAACAAGCAACAATGCCTCTAACCACAGGTCACGTACGAAAAATAATGCCCCGTTTAAGGCATTCCACTCCACTGAAGGTGTGGAGCGGAAAATGAAAATAAATACGGCCTTTTAAAATTTAAATGTTCCAGCGATTTCATTCCGTCAACCCCTTAGAACACAGCAAGAGCTAAACTCAGGTGTTTGCAAGTAATTTTATTTAAAACGGAGAGAGCTGCCTTCAGCCAGTGTTTTCTGTTGTACTGACATGAGAGTCAAGGCTCCGAGCTCTCGGTCTGCGAACTACATCACTATGCCTCTTTTAAAAGCATTTAAATAAAAACAGTCCAGCGACTGTACACAATGTAAACAGATTATCATTTTAAAGAGCTAAGCGCATATGAGCTGTTTTATGTGGTTTACGGATGAGCTTCGGGGCTGGCGTTTCTTCGTCCGTGTTCACAAAACTACATATTTTAAAGGCATTAAAATAAATAAATAAATAAAAAAACACTTCAGCGATTGAACAATAATAGTAGATTAGTGTATTTAAAACGTTAAAATGCTTGCTTATTTGTGCTGCATTTTTGTGGAAACGAATAAGCTAGTAAAGACTGTTTCATATGGTCTCATCGTTTGAACCAAAGTACGGCTGTTGTTAAAGACCTCACCAACTAATAACTTATGCTATTTAACTGATTAGAGTTCTCAAAAAAAATGCAACTGTATTGAACATATAATCACTCATTTAATATTTTTTGTTCCCTGTCATTTCGCTGTATTTTCTGTTTGATTTAGCACAGGTTCCCTCTTACGTCATACTCAGAAAGTTCCCTTAGACATTTGTGCGCATGCGCACTACTCATAAAGGGTGATTTAATAGAGGACGCACAAAAATACAGATTAAAATCATTTATATTTAGGTTAAATATAAGATATGACTTGTAGAGCATGTTAGCTTGCAAATTATGCCCAAGAACATAATTTATTATGCCATATGTCTTACTAACAAGCAACAATGCCTCTAACCACAGGTCACGTACGAAAAATAATGCCCCGTTTAAGGCATATCCACTGAAGGTGTGGAGCGGAAAATGAAAATAAATACGGCCTTTTAAAATGTAAATGTTCCAGCGATTTCATTCCGTCAACCCCTTAGAACACAGCAAGAGCTAAACTCAGGTGTTTGCAAGTAGTTTTATTTAAAACGGAGAGAGCTGCCTTCAGCCAGTGTTTTCTGTTGTACAGACATGAGAGTCAAGGCTCCGAGCTCTCGGTCTGCGAACTACATCACTAAGCCTCTTTTAAAAGCATTTAAATAAAAACAGTCCAGCGACTGTACACAATGTAAACAGATTATCATTTTAAAGAGCTAAGCGCATATGAGCTGTTTTATGTGGTTTACGGATGAGCTTCGGGGCTGGCGTTTCTTCGTCCGTGTTCACAAAACTACATATTTTAAAGGCATTAAAAAAAAAAAAAAAACACTTCAGCGATTGAACAATAATAGTAGATTAGTGTATTTAAAACGTTAAAATGCTTGCTTATTTGTGCTGCATTTTTGTGGAAACGAATAAGCTAGTAAAGACTGTTTCATATGGTCTCATCGTTTGAACCACGTTAGTTCAACAAAGTACGGCTGTTGTTAAAGACCTCACCAACTAATAACTTATGCTATTTAACTGATTAGAGTTCTCAAAAAAAATGCAACTGTATTGAACATATAATCACTCATTTAATATTTTTTGTTCCCTGTCATTTCGCTGTATTTTCTGTTTGATTTAGCACAGGTTCGTCATACTCAGAAAGTTCCCTTAGGCATTTGTGCGCATGCGCACTACTCATAAAGGGTGATTTAATAGAGGACGCACAAAAATACAGATTAAAATCATTTATATTTAGGTTAAATATAAGATATGACTTGTAATGCATGTTAGCTTGCAAATTATGCCCAAGAACATAATTTATTATGCCATATGTCTTACTAACAAGCAACAATGCCTCTAACCACAGGTCACGTACGAAAAATAATGCCCCGTTTAAGGCATTCCACTCCACTGAAGGTGTGGAGCGGAAAATGAAAATAAATACGGCCTTTTAAAATTTAAATGTTCCAGCGATTTCATTCCGTCAACCCCTTAGAACACAGCAAGAGCTAAACTCAGGTGTTTGCAAGTAATTTTATTTAAAACGGAGAGAGCTGCCTTCAGCCAGTGTTTTCTGTTGTACTGACATGAGAGTCAAGGCTCCGAGCTCTCGGTCTGCGAACTACATCACTATGCCTCTTTTAAAAGCATTTAAATAAAAACAGTCCAGCGACTGTACACAATGTAAACAGATTATCATTTTAAAGAGCTAAGCGCATATGAGCTGTTTTATGTGGTTTACGGATGAGCTTCGGGGCTGGCGTTTCTTCGTCCGTGTTCACAAAACTACATATTTTAAAGGCATTAAAATAAATAAATAAATAAAAAAACACTTCAGCGATTGAACAATAATAGTAGATTAGTGTATTTAAAACGTTAAAATGCTTGCTTATTTGTGCTGCATTTTTGTGGAAACGAATAAGCTAGTAAAGACTGTTTCATATGGTCTCATCGTTTGAACCATGCACGTTAGTTCAACAAAGTACGGCTGTTGTTAAAGACCTCACCAACTAATAACTTATGCTATTTAACTGATTAGAGTTCTCAAAAAAAATGCAACTGTATTGAACATATAATCACTCATTTAATATTTTTTGTTCCCTGTCATTTCGCTGTATTTTCTGTTTGATTTAGCACAGGTTCCCTCTTACGTCATACTCAGAAAGTTCCCTTAGGCATTTGTGCGCATGCGCACTACTCATAAAGGGTGATTTAATAGAGGACGCACAAAAATACAGATTAAAATCATTTATATTTAGGTTAAATATAAGATATGACTTGTAGAGCATGTTAGCTTGCAAATTATGCCCAAGAACATAATTTATTATGCCATATGTCTTACTAACAAGCAACAATGCCTCTAACCACAGGTCACGTACGAAAAATAATGCCCCGTTTAAGGCATTCCACTCCACTGAAGGTGTGGAGCTGAAAATGAAAATAAATACGGCCTTTTAAAATTTAAATGTTCCAGCGATTTCATTCCGTCAACCCCTTAGAACACAGCAAGAGCTAAACTTAGGTGTTTGCAAGTAGTTTTATTTAAAACGGAGAGAGCTGCCTTCAGCCAGTGTTTTCTGTTGTACTGACATGAGAGTCAAGGCTCCGAGCTCTCGGTCTGCGAACTACATCACTAAGCCTCTTTTAAAAGCATTTAAATAAAAACAGTCCAGCGACTGTACACAATGTAAACAGATTATCATTTTAAAGAGCTAAGCGCATAAGAGCTGTTTTATGTGGTTTACGGATGAGCTTCGGGGCTGGCGTTTCTTCGTCCGTGTTCACAAAACTACATATTTTAAAGGCATTAAAAAAAATAAAAAAAATAAAAAACACTTCAGCGATTGAACAATAACAGTAGATTAGTGTATTTAAAACGTTAAAATGCTTGCTTATTTGTGCTGCATTTTTGTGGAAACGAATAAGCTAGTAAAGACTGTTTCATATGGTCTCATCGTTTGAACCACGTTAGTTCAACAAAGTACGGCTGTTGTTAAAGACCTCACCAACTAATAACTTATGCTATTTAACTGATTAGAGATCTCAAAAAAATGCAACTGTATTGAACATATAATCACTCATTTAATATTTTTTGTTCCCTGTCATTTCGCTGTATTTTCTGTTTGATTTAGCACAGGTTCCCTCTTACGTCATACTCAGAAAGTTCCCTTAGGCATTTGTGCGCATGCGCACTACTCATAAAGGGTGATTTAATAGAGGACGCACAAAAATACAGATTAAAATCATTTATATTTAGGTTAAATATAAGATATGACTTGTAGTGCATGTTAGCTTGCAAATTATGCCCAAGAACATAATTTATTATGCCATATGTCTTACTAACAAGCAACAATGCCTCTAACCACAGGTCACGTACGAAAAATAATGCCCCGTTTAAGGCATTCCACTCCACTGAAGGTGTGGAGCGGAAAATGAAAATAAATACGGCCTTTTAAAATTCAAATGTTCTAGCGATTTCATTCCGTCAACCCCTTAGAACACAGCAAGAGCTAAACTCAGGTGTTTGCAAGTAATTTTATTTAAAACGGAGAGAGCTGCCTTCAGCCAGTGTTTTCTGTTGTACTGACATGAGAGTCAAGGCTCCGAGCTCTCGGTCTGCGAACTACATCACTAAGCCTCTTTTAAAAGCATTTAAATAAAAACAGTCCAGCGACTGTACACAATGTAAACAGATTATCATTTTAAAGAGCTAAGCGCATATGAGCTGTTTTATGTGGTTTACGGATGAGCTTCGGGGCTGGCGTTTCTTCGTCCGTGTTCACAAAACTACATATTTTAAAGGCAATAAAATAAAAAAAAAAAAAAAAAAAAAAAAAAAAAAACACTTCAGCGATTGAACAATAATAGTAAATTAGTGTATTTAAAACGTTAAAATGCTTGCTTATTTGTGCTGCATTTTTGTGGAAACGAATAAGCTAGTAAAGACTGTTTCATATGGTCTCATCGTTTGAACCACGTTAGTTCAACAAAGTACGGCTGTTGTTAAAGACCTCACCAACTAATAACTTATGCTATTTAACTGATTAGAGTTCTCAAAAAAAATGCAACTGTATTGAACATATAATCACTCATTTAATATTTTTTGTTCCCTGTCATTTCGCTGTATTTTCTGTTTGATTTAGCACAGGTTCCCTCTTACGTCATACTCCGAAAGTTCCCTTAGGCATTTGTGCGCATGCGCACTACTCATAAAGGGTGATTTAATAGAGGACGCACAAAAATACAGATTAAAATCATTTATATTTAGGTTAAATATAAGATATGACTTGTAGAGCATGTTAGCTTGCAAATTATGCCCAAGAACATAATTTATTATGCCATATGTCTTACTAACAAGCAACAATGCCTCTAACCACAGGTCACGTACGAAAAATAATGCCCCGTTTAAGGCATATCCACTGAAGGTGTGGAGCGGAAAATGAAAATAAATACGGCCTTTTAAAATGTAAATGTTCCAGCGATTTCATTCCGTCAACCCCTTAGAACACAGCAAGAGCTAAACTCAGGTGTTTGCAAGTAATTTTATTTAAAACGGAGAGAGCTGCCTTCAGCCAGTGTTTTCTGTTGTACTGACATGAGAGTCAAGGCTCCGAGCTCTCGGTCTGCGAACTACATCACTAAGCCTCTTTTAAAAGCATTTAAATAAAAACAGTCCAGCGACTGTACACAATGTAAACAGATTATCATTTTAAAGAGCTAAGCGCATATGAGCTGTTTTATGTGGTTTACGGATGAGCTTCGGGGCTGGCGTTTCTTCGTCCGTGTTCACAAAACTACATATTTTAAAGGCAATAAAATAAATAAAAAAAAAAAATAAAAAAAAAAAAAACACTTCAGCGATTGAACAATAATAGTAAATTAGTGTATTTAAAACGTTAAAATGCTTGCTTATTTGTGCTGCATTTTTGTGGAAACGAATAAGCTAGTAAAGACTGTTTCATATGGTCTCATCGTTTGAACCACGTTAGTTCAACAAAGTACGGCTGTTGTTAAAGACCTCACCAACTAATAACTTATGCTATTTAACTGATTAGAGTTCTCAAAAAAAAATGCAACTGTATTGAACATATAATCACTCATTTAATATTTTTTGTTCCCTGTCATTTCGCTGTATTTTCTGTTTGATTTAGCACAGGTTCCCTCTTACGTCATACTCCGAAAGTTCCCTTAGGCATTTGTGCGCATGCGCACTACTCATTGTAACCGATACCAATTATTTGGCTCGTTTGTTGTTAACTCTATAAATTTAGAAACGACTACGCCAAAATTGTAACCGATACCAATTATTTGGCTCGTTTGTTGTTAACTCTATAAATTTAGAAACGACTACGCCACCCCTATTATTACAGGATAAGGGAACAGGTTATAGCAAATCCCCGTACAGGCGGTCCCACTAAAAGAACCTACAACTCCAAAGTGCAAATAGTCTAGTTTATTTTGACAAGACAATACTCTTTATATGACATTACAGAATCTACGATAAAACCTATGAGACACTTTATGACAAAATATTATCATCTACCAGCCAACCTATCACAATACAGAAAAGGCAGAGATTTACCGAATAGCTTAATCCTTTGATCTCATGGACAATACAGGGCTCAACTGAAAGAGATTCTTACATTAAATAACCACAGTACTGAAGAAAAGAAATTTACACACAAACACCAACCCAAAACAAATGAAATATAACCAACCAAATCATTAAACCAAAAATCATAAAACACTACAATTCCACACAAAAAAATAGTCAGTACGTAGGAAATTCAACAACAAAAACACAACCAGGCAAAACCCTATAATTACAATAATATGGTAAATCGTCAGGTTCACATAAGCCACCAGACGTAATACACATCAATATAGTCAACCCTAGAATGGAATTAATAATCTCTGTACACAAACTATAACGAGCAGTTAGAATAAAAAATCAATACAAATGGGGGGAAAAGAAACCGTAGTGCACAGCACAGCCATTAACATAAGGTCTGCAATTTAAACATATCAATAAATTAATTGTTGTACCATAACAATTTAATAATCATCTTAATAAAAACACTCATACCTCAACAACTAGCAATATTAACTTGACTGTAGCAATAGATCACCTCAATGGGGGTGAAGATGACACGGTGTCAAATAGTAAAAGCCAATCGCTGCATTGAAGGAGAGACACGATGCACAACCCCTATAAATTTTAAAACAAACCTAATGCATTAAAAAGATCACATAGCCCTTCAGTGTACCAACAATAGTACCCAACATGTACACTCATACTCACATATACTTCGGAGGCCGAATTACAGCCATTCATAAATACTTAACGCTCCCAAGTAATACCATTATCCCCGAGTATATACATAGACCACAATACAACGTTAAAGAATATGAAATACAATACCTTGGGTTACGTAAATGATATTGCTAGCCAATAAAAGCCCCCCGCTTTGTAGAAGGAAAGGCAAACAGTACACGCGTCTCATTAACCGATGTTTTTCTTCAATCATACACCCTCCGCACGAGATGATCCTAGAATAACATTGCATCTAGAGGTTTATACATTCGTACTCATGTGTTTGCAATGGTCTCGAGACCTCTACTCACGTCAATTTGTTGTAACCACCCACACACGCCTATGCAGCTCTTCCAAGCAACGGTACAGATCCTACAATTACATTCACTCGTATGAGTACGAATTTGTATAGGTTTTAAAATGCACAAAGCCTCTACTTACATTAATTAGCAGTTCTTCCAAACGCCAACACCGGGGAGCGCACACCAGCAAACGTAAACAAACGATAGTTTCTCTACGCTCGCGAGACTTAAAACCCCTCGCCTTGTTGCTTCTCTTACCTGCTTAAAGGGACAGCCCCCGATTCCGGCTACATCCGCCCCCCCTTTCAAAAGTCACTGTCCCAGTGACACCTTGAGTCTTATTGTAGTTCTATTGGTTCCAAGGTCTAAAATGGGCATAGTGCCCATTTACTGAGGCTGAACCTACAGGAGGCATATCCTGCCCCAATTGTACCGGCCTAGGAAGGTTAAAGGGGTTTGAATGCTGGCCAGCCGTTGTTCTGCTTGACCGTCGTAAACTCAATTCTTGGCCCTGATCTGAACACGGTTCCCCTAAATTCTGGGGGCTACAACTTGGCTCTACTTGTAATTCGTCCAACGAACACTGGCCTAGCTCTTGAAGACCAGCTTGCTCTACTTCCAAAGGCTGTTCTATTCTTGACACTAGAAAGTCTGGGGTAGCTTTTACTTGTTCCCTCAAAGGGGAGGCCACTGAATTGACTTTAACCTCTTTCCCAAACCCTTTCTCTTGGGTTAGATATAATCCGAGCTCTTCATCAGACCCCTCCGGATCCTCCACTAACTGTGCCTGCTGGCAGTCATCAACTTGGGGTTCCGCTAGAAGGGGGCAGTTCACCTCAGCTCTATCATTTTCGGTGGACACATACCCTTCAGGGAGCACTCGCAAGCCTGCACGGTGGACATTCTTCTCTAACCCTACATTGTCTTGTTGCCTTATTTTATAAACGGTACCAACCCCATCTAGACACTCCACCACTTCATAGACCTTAGTACTCCACACATCTTGAATCTTATGCCGACCTGGGAAATGATTCTTACACAAAACTAGTGTGCCGATAGGCAAGATGGGCACTGATTCCGGGTAGTTACGTGCTCGTTTTACTGCTGCCATTCCCAGTTGTTTCCTTGCATTGACGTACACTGAGGCCAAATAGTCCCTATGGCTGGTTACCCAATCTTGTGTAGACACTGGCACACTTTCCTCATCCATTCCTAGCAGAGCATCTACTGGAAGTTTGGGCTTCTGGCCAAACATAAGTTCATAAGGGGAGTAACCTGTAGATTGGTGAACAGTAGTATTGTACGCAAAGAGTAATTGGGGTAAAAACTGAGGCCATGCCCTTTTTTTCTCAATAGGCAAGGTCCTTAGAAGATCGTGCAAAGTGCGATTAAAACGCTCGCACTGGCCGTTTCCCTCCGGATGGTATGCTGTGGTCCTACTCTTTTGCACCCCATACAACTGACACAACCGTTTCAGCAACTCTCCTTCGAAATTTCTCCCTTGATCTGAATGGATGCGTTTTGGCACCCCATAGACATAAAACCAGCTCTCTGTCAAAATGCGGGCCACCGTACTGGCCTTCTGATCCCTAGTTGGGTAAGCCTGGGTGAATTTTGAAAATACGTCAGTGACCACTAGAACATTTTCGCAACCACTACTAGCACGCTCTAAGAGTGTAAAATCAATAGCGAGAATTTCCAGGGGCTTGGATGCCATCAAATGGCCCATTGTGGTCCGAACTTTAGGGAGTACTGCCTTAGCTGCCACGCAACGTGGGCATTTAGTGCACCATTGTTCCACATCATAACGTAAATTGGGCCAAAAACATCTCTCCCTCACCAAATTGGTTGTTCTCTCTATACCTTGGTGGCCATGATGGTCATGTAGGCCCTCAAGCACTTCTTGCCGTAAAACTGCCGGCAACAGGACCTGAAGTACCCTTACTTTGCCTGGGGGCAAAAAAACTTCCCTATATAAGACTCCCTCTTTCTGGCAAATCCGTTTCCACTGACGAATTAATTCCAATACCTCCTTAGGCTCCCTCTGTCTCTCCTCTCGCGTCGGGGCTAACCCTCTTTCCCAGTAATGGATAAATGCAGCAATATGCGGGTCTACCGCTTGAAGAGCTTGCATATCAGCCTTCTCACGGAACGGCTTAGCTGTAATCTCTGAAGCTACAATGCAATCTGAACCGGAACTTGGGCACAAGACTGATGACATTTCCAGAGGGAGAGTTATACCAGATACTACTGCCTCTACACTATCGGAACTCACTTTTCCAGGCAGGCGAGACAAGGCGTCTGCATTGCGATTGGCTGCTCCCGGACGATATTTCAACTCAAAGTCGAACAAAGCCAATTGGGACACCCAACGCTGCTCAACTGCAGCCAAGTTTGCAGTTTGAAGATAGCTTAAAGGATTGTTATCTGTAAATACTACAAATTTGGCTCCCAAGAGATATTCACGGAACTTCTCGGAAACTGCCCACTTTAAGGCCAACAGTTCCAGCTTCATCGAGCTGTAATTAGACATATTTCTTTCCGGAGGGCGCAGGCCCCGGCTAGCATAAGCAATAGGACGTCGCCGACCCTCTTGCTCCTGTGACAACACAGCCCCGAGTCCCACCTGACTGGCGTCAATTTCTAGAACAAATGGTTTGGAAAAGTCAGCATATCCCAACACTGGGGCCTCCACCAACAACTTCTTTAGAGTCACGAATGCCTTTTCCGAGGCCTCTGTCCACTTCCCTTCCAACAAAGCGTTAGTACCAAAACCTCGCTTCTTCCCTTTTTCCTGCAGCTTACCCACTAATCTATGCAGCGGAGCTGCATGTTGAGCGAAACCTGCAACAAACCTTCTATAATAAGAAGCAAAGCCCAAAAAAGATCGCAATTCCGAAAGGTTACTTGGGCGCTTCCAATTTTCTACGGCACTAATCTTCTCAGGATCAGTGGAAACGCCACCAGAAGAAATAATGTGACCGAGATATTTCACCTCTTGCTGGAAAAAATGACACTTTTGAAGTTTCAACTTCAAATTATTCTGTTGGAGCCGCTCCAAAACCATCTCTAGCCGCTGAAGGTGCTGCTCAAAAGAACTTGAAAAAATGACAATGTCATCTAAATACAACAAAAGTGACTGGAACCGTTGGTCGCCAAAGACCCTCTCCATCAGTCTTTGGAAAGTGCTAGGGGCGTTACATAGCCCGAACGGCATCCTATTGTATTCAAAAAGACCAAAAGGTGTACAGAAAGCAGTCTTATCTTTATCACTTTCTGCCACGGGTACTTGGCTATATCCACTAACCAAGTCAAGAGTAGAAAACCACTTGGCACCTGTTAACGCATCAAGTGATTCTTCAATTCGTGGGAGTGGGTATGCATCTTTACGTGTTTTAGCATTAAGCTGACGATAGTCAACGCAAAGACGAATACTACCATCCTTTTTCTGCACTACTACGATAGGTGACGAATACGGACTACTGCTAGGTCGAACTACACCCTGATCCAATAACTCCTTAATGTGAGCTTTGACCTGTTCATATTGAGAAGGGGGCAACCGGCGATACCGTTGGCGAACAGGAATGTTATCTAACACTGGAATCTCATGTTCGATCAACTGAGTACATCCCAGGTCACCTGCACTCTTGCTAAACACAGCACCAAATCTTAACAAGAGACTTCTAACCTGTTGGGACTGCTCAGTAGACAATGAGGACCATGTTAGTTCACCAAGGCCGGATGACAAACCACCATCTACCCCCATAACTTGGTTACAAATTACCGACCTGTGGTCCACAACTTCTTCAACTTCACAGTCCGACGTAGGTGTTAAGCTGACCATATACAAGTGACCAAGAAAAGTTCTTGGCCTAAGCCACTGGTCCCTGTCTCCCAGATTTACTACAGGCACATGAACTACCCCTTGATCCACTGGCAAAAGACATTTAGAGATGAGAATATTTGCAGGTAAAACACCCTCCTCACCTGTGGGTGGCTCCAAAAAAACTGAAGTAATAACACGGGCCATGTTCTGACAGTAGTTGGTAGGGACCCACTGAAGGGAACCCGCAGGAACTCGTATAGCAGATCCTACTCTAACAACTGCCTTCCCCACTAAGCCAGTGTCTGCGGTCAAAGCTAGACTCTGACACTCTAACAGGGCTCGTTTCCACACCTTTCCTGCCTGCTGTACTGTAGAAGAAGAAAATAAATCCCCTTCATACTGGCAAAAAAGGTCTTGGTAACAACAATTAAGGATATTCATACCAAGAAGACCAGGAACTGAGAGCTTTTGTTGCTTGGTCAATGGATCTTTGGGATCGCTCATAATTAGTACTCCCATCTTGGGGAGAACTCTTCCCAAAACCTCAACCTCTAGTTCCACATAACCACAATATGGAATTTCCAATCCATTAGCAGCTTTTAATTGAAGCCAGTTACATGGCTGCAGACGATCCTTCATATGCGTAGGGAAACACGACTCAAAAAAACTCTCCGTAACCATAGACACCATAGACCCTGTGTCTAATAAGCAGGGGGTTTTAACACCCCCCAAAAAAACTTCTACTACAGGACATTGACCAATAAGCCGAGGCAAAATACTATCTCTTGATCCATTTGAGCCCAAAAACCCCCCTCTTGGTGCCAGGCTCCCAGCACCAGAGGGAGCTAGTTTCCCTGCTGCGTAGAAGTTTCCGGTACCACATTCTGACTATGCATCTGGTGTAACTGATTCTGCACCTGGGGTAACTGTCCCTGCCTAATTCCTACCTCCCCCCTTAAATTTGATGGTACGCCAGTTAGATCTACTCGACAAAACCTCGCGATATGCCCTACTTTATTACAACGCATACAAATTGGTTTACCATCAGCCTGAAAACGGGCAGTCCTAGATCGAGGGCCAGCAACGCCACCCATATTGTCTGCTGTGTTCAGGCTCAGATGTTTCACGATAGCATCTAATTGTCCCTGCTGTTTACGAAGACATTCTTTTAACTCGGCCAACTCACTGACTGGTTCAGAAATGGAATTAGTAGGTTCCCGTGCACTCGCTAATTGAACATCTGCAGCACAAGAATGAGCTCGAGGCCTTACATACGGGGTTTCTCCCTCATCCGCCCATCTAATAGCTTCTGCACGTACTTCTAAGAATGACATTTCCGCATTCCGCCGCACTTGTCGTTTTAGTTCCCTGCGTAAATTACCATCGCGCATATGTTCAACAAACTGGTCCCGTAAAGTGAAATCTGGATTGCAAATACCTTGAAGGTTCTTACGTTTCATTCCCTCCATCAGGGCCATCAAAGCATGTGAATACTCACGCAGCGACTCCCCTTCGTGCTGGCGACGTTGGAAAAACTGCTTCTGCAAACCAACAAAAGACTGTGAACAGCCATAAATATCAGTCAGAATTTTAAAAATCTTTTCAGGATCGTCTCTATCGTGTGGAGGGTGAAACTTTACTTCCGCCTTTGCTTCTCCGTCTAACAAATCATAAACAAACAAGGCCTTTTCAGCCGTCGGAGCAGGTCGTACTACTAAAGACCTACGCACTTCTTCAACCCAATCTTCTACTGTAAACATATCAATAGACTTCTTGCCTGAGAATCTAGGACACTTTCTTTCTCGTGGAATATAAACATAGCGTTCTGAAGCAGAACTGTTGCTCATTACTGTAGAAGGAAGTATATTACTACTTTCATTTAAGGTGGCTGTTTCTACTTCATTAGTCCCAACACCAACCGGCCTATTCTGCAGTTCTTCCCGAAGCTGCCGATTATCGGCCTGCAATTGTTGTACCAATTCGGTCAAAGCTCTAAGTTGTTCTTCCATAATGAAACTACACACAAGGATGAAAACAACAATAATAAATAAGCAACCACAAAACAAAAAAAACAAAAATTTTGTACAATGACCCAAACAATGATGATGTTGCAAGAACAGATAATAGTGTCTTCAAATCCTCAGTCCAGGTGATGATGTCTTCAATCCTCCGCAACCACGGTTTCCTTTCCCCACAAAATTTTTTCTATAAATTAAATACAAAAAAACAAAATCTAATTGCACTCTGGTTTCTTTACAAGAAAAGAGACCCTGCCGACTACGCCAAAATTGTAACCGATACCAATTATTTGGCTCGTTTGTTGTTAACTCTATAAATTTAGAAACGACTACGCCAAAATTGTAACCGATACCAATTATTTGGCTCGTTTGTTGTTAACTCTATAAATTTAGAAACGACTACGCCACCCCTATTATTACAGGATAAGGGAACAGGTTATAGCAAATCCCCGTACAGGCGGTCCCACTAAAAGAACCTACAACTCCAAAGTGCAAATAGTCTAGTTTATTTTGACAAGACAATACTCTTTATATGACATTACAGAATCTACGATAAAACCTATGAGACACTTTATGACAAAATATTATCATCTACCAGCCAACCTATCACAATACAGAAAAGGCAGAGATTTACCGAATAGCTTAATCCTTTGATCTCATGGACAATACAGGGCTCAACTGAAAGAGATTCTTACATTAAATAACCACAGTACTGAAGAAAAGAAATTTACACACAAACACCAACCCAAAACAAATGAAATATAACCAACCAAATCATTAAACCAAAAATCATAAAACACTACAATTCCACACAAAAAAATAGTCAGTACGTAGGAAATTCAACAACAAAAACACAACCAGGCAAAACCCTATAATTACAATAATATGGTAAATCGTCAGGTTCACATAAGCCACCAGACGTAATACACATCAATATAGTCAACCCTAGAATGGAATTAATAATCTCTGTACACAAACTATAACGAGCAGTTAGAATAAAAAATCAATACAAATGGGGGGAAAAGAAACCGTAGTGCACAGCACAGCCATTAACATAAGGTCTGCAATTTAAACATATCAATAAATTAATTGTTGTACCATAACAATTTAATAATCATCTTAATAAAAACACTCATACCTCAACAACTAGCAATATTAACTTGACTGTAGCAATAGATCACCTCAATGGGGGTGAAGATGACACGGTGTCAAATAGTAAAAGCCAATCGCTGCATTGAAGGAGAGACACGATGCACAACCCCTATAAATTTTAAAACAAACCTAATGCATTAAAAAGATCACATAGCCCTTCAGTGTACCAACAATAGTACCCAACATGTACACTCATACTCACATATACTTCGGAGGCCGAATTACAGCCATTCATAAATACTTAACGCTCCCAAGTAGTACCATTATCCCCGAGTATATACATAGACCACAATACAACGTTAAAGAATATGAAATACAATACCTTGGGTTACGTAAATGATATTGCTAGCCAATAAAAGCCCCCCGCTTTGTAGAAGGAAAGGCAAACAGTACACGCGTCTCATTAACCGATGTTTTTCTTCAATCATACACCCTCCGCACGAGATGATCCTAGAATAACATTGCATCTAGAGGTTTATACATTCGTACTCATGTGTTTGCAATGGTCTCGAGACCTCTACTCACGTCAATTTGTTGTAACCACCCACACACGCCTATGCAGCTCTTCCAAGCAACGGTACAGATCCTACAATTACATTCACTCGTATGAGTACGAATTTGTATAGGTTTTAAAATGCACAAAGCCTCTACTTACATTAATTAGCAGTTCTTCCAAACGCCAACACCGGGGAGCGCACACCAGCAAACGTAAACAAACGATAGTTTCTCTACGCTCGCGAGACTTAAAACCCCTCGCCTTGTTGCTTCTCTTACCTGCTTAAAGGGACAGCCCCCGATTCCGGCTACATCATAAAGGGTGATTTAATAGAGGACGCACAAAAATACAGATTAAAATCATTTATATTTAGGTTAAATATAAGATATGACTTGTAGAGCATGTTAGCTTGCAAATTATGCCCAAGAACATAATTTATTATGCCATATGTCTTACTAACAAGCAACAATGCCTCTAACCACAGGTCACGTACGAAAAATAATGCCCCGTTTAAGGCATATCCACTGAAGGTGTGGAGCGGAAAATGAAAATAAATACGGCCTTTTAAAATGTAAATGTTCCAGCGATTTCATTCCGTCAACCCCTTAGAACACAGCAAGAGCTAAACTCAGGTGTTTGCAAGTAGTTTTATTTAAAACGGAGAGCTGCCTTCAGCCAGTGTTTTCTGTTGTACAGACATGAGAGTCAAGGCTCCGAGCTCTCGGTCTGCGAACTACATCACTAAGCCTCTTTTAAAAGCATTTAAATAAAAACAGTCCAGCGACTGTACACAATGTAAACAGATTATCATTTTAAAGAGCTAAGCGCATATGAGCTGTTTTATGTGGTTTACGGATGAGCTTCGGGGCTGGCGTTTCTTCGTCCGTGTTCACAAAACTACATATTTTAAAGGCATTAAAAAAAAAAAAAACACTTCAGCGATTGAACAATAATAGTAGATTAGTGTATTTAAAACGTTAAAATGCTTGCTTATTTGTGCTGCATTTTTGTGGAAACGAATAAGCTAGTAAAGACTGTTTCATATGGTCTCATCGTTTGAACCACGTTAGTTCAACAAAGTACGGCTGTTGTTAAAGACCTCACCAACTAACTTATGCTATTTAACTGATTAGAGTTCTCAAAAAAAATGCAACTGTATTGAACATATAATCACTCATTTAATATTTTTTGTTCCCTGTCATTTCGCTGTATTTTCTGTTTGATTTAGCACAGGTTCCCTCTTACGTCATACTCCGAAAGTTCCCTTAGGCATTTGTGCGCATGCGCACTACTCATAAAGGGTGATTTAATAGAGGACGCACAAAAATACAGATTAAAATCATTTATATTTAGGTTAAATATAAGATATGACTTGTAGAGCATGTTAGCTTGCAAATTATGCCCAAGAACATAATTTATTATGCCATATGTCTTACTAACAAGCAACAATGCCTCTAACCACAGGTCACGTACGAAAAATAATGCCCCGTTTAAGGCATATCCACTGAAGGTGTGGAGCGGAAAATGAAAATAAATACGGCCTTTTAAAATGTAAATGTTCCAGCGATTTCATTCCGTCAACCCCTTAGAACACAGCAAGAGCTAAACTCAGGTGTTTGCAAGTAGTTTTATTTAAAACGGAGAGAGCTGCCTTCAGCCAGTGTTTTCTGTTGTACAGACATGAGAGTCAAGGCTCCGAGCTCTCGGTCTGCGAACTACATCACTAAGCCTCTTTTAAAAGCATTTAAATAAAAACAGTCCAGCGACTGTACACAATGTAAACAGATTATCATTTTAAAGAGCTAAGCGCATATGAGCTGTTTTATGTGGTTTACGGATGAGCTTCGGGGCTGGCGTTTCTTCGTCCGTGTTCACAAAACTACATATTTTAAAGGCATTAAAAAAAAAAAAAAAAACACTTCAGCGATTGAACAATAATAGTAGATTAGTGTATTTAAAACGTTAAAATGCTTGCTTATTTGTGCTGCATTTTTGTGGAAACGAATAAGCTAGTAAAGACTGTTTCATATGGTCTCATCGTTTGAACCACGTTAGTTCAACAAAGTACGGCTGTTGTTAAAGACCTCACCAACTAATAACTTATGCTATTTAACTGATTAGAGTTCTCAAAAAAAATGCAACTGTATTGAACATATAATCACTCATTTAATATTTTTTGTTCCCTGTCATTTCGCTGTATTTTCTGTTTGATTTAGCACAGGTTCCCTCTTACGTCATACTCCGAAAGTTCCCTTAGGCATTTGTGCGCATGCGCACTACTCATAAATGGTGCTTTATAGAGGACGCACAAAAATACTGAATAAAATCATTTATATTTAGGTTAAACGGAGGATATAGCTTGTACTGCATTATAGTGTAGCCAGTAACGCCTAGTGTACAATAGATACTCTACTTCCCTTGTGTATCAATATGAATGATAGGACACACAGTAACAGGCCAGATCACCAGATTCGCTATGGAGGGCAAAAATTAGGCAATTAAATCAACACAAGGACCAGACAGACCAAGAGAATGACTTTACCAATGTAACTTTTTACTTTAAATTGAAATGAGTAAAATAATGGAATGTAATGACAGCAAAATGAATAAATAAAATAAAATACAATAATGAGTTCTTCTTTTTTCCTCCAGGAAAGTATGCTTTTTTTGGGGGTTATTTTCCAAACATCTATTTATGATGTATTTGTTCACTGGACTATTTATTTTGATATGTATAATATTACTTATATTTCAATTTATTTTACTTTAATACTGGTATATTTTAACTTATGCTAGGTGGTTTCCTTTGAGGTTTAAATTGTTTCTTTGAATAAACCTGACTCAAAACAAAACCCACAATATGAAACAGCTGTAACAATCAGATTTGTATAACAAAAAAAAAAAAAAACACTTGACTGTAAAAACTTACAGTAATTCAATGTAAACAATTTCAGTCCATGAAATGAGTGAGTGTCAGTGTGTGTGTATATGCAAATGTAACGAAAGTTCCTTGAAATCGAATGAATCCAACGAATGTAAAGTCTCTTGGTGCAGTAATGGTAGTGCAATTTCATGTGGTGTAATGTCCAACCAGGCACGGACAACTCTTTATAGAACTTAGTGGTAGAGTAACGGATGAGAAATACCACACAATAGATGAATCCCGTTGGTAACAGCAATTAAGGCACAGATCACAATGTAGAACAGAAATCCCTCTCGTCTCTGCCTACGGTTCCGGGTGGCTCGCCATCTCAGATCACAGTTTCAACCTCACAAAAAAAACTTGACCTGTTTACACAAACAGGATCAAAAATATTTCAGACAATTTATATGACTGTATTACCCTCACAGCTCAAGAAAATGACATTTAAACACCAACAGTGATTATAAAAATACAATCTGAGCACTTTTGTCACTTAATGTGCAATTATAACATTCACAGAGCTAGTTAGCATTTCATCACATACACCAGTACATTCTTAAGTGCATAGTATATTAACACACAACCTTTAACAGTAACTACATATACACTCACATAAACACATTAGAATGCCAATATAACACATTGACTCAAAATTACAACAAATTAAACATTGTTTGGTTTAAAACTCACCAAATCCGGGTGATATCAATATCAAATTATAAACCGCATCTGGAGATACAGGCCTCACGATCCACTAGCATCCGCTTCAATCATCAAACATCACACTTTTAATCTCTCTTCTGACACCCGCGATTTTCTAGCGTGTTTCTCTTCTCTCGCTATGCGTCTCATCACAGTGACATCACACAGAGCGCCGACCATATGACAAAACATTATGCTTTCTTTTTAGTTAAAAATTATTATTTTTTTAGTTTTCACTTTTCAGAATAGCCTTTTTTAGACTATTTTTAAAAGAAATTAATATTCTTTTGTGAAAATAAATTCATACTAATTTATATTTAATTTCCTCTAACCAGCTCAATCCTAATATGGGTTACATTAGCTTGCAAATTATACCCAAGAACATAATTTATTAAGCCATATGTCTTACTAACAAGAAACAATGCCTCTAACCACAGGTCACGTACGAAAAATAATGCCCCGTTAAAGCCATTCAAAAATGAAAATAAATACGGCCTTTTAAAATTTAAATGTTCCAGCGATTTCATTCCGTCAACCCCTTAGAACACACCAAGAGCTAATTTCAGGTGTTTGCGAGTAGTTTTATTTAAAACGGAGAGAGCTGACTTCAGCCAGTGTTTTCTGTTGTACTGACATGAGAGTCAAGGCTCCGAGCTCTCGGTCTGCGAACTACATCACTGAGCCTCTTTTAAAAGCATTTAAATAAAAACACTCCAGCGACTGTACGCAATGTAAACATAATATCATTTTAAAGAGCTATATTAAGCGCATATGAGCTGTTTTATATGGTTTACTGATGAGCTTCAGGGCTGGCGTTTCTTCGTCCGTGTTCACAAAACTACATATTTTAAAGGCATTAAAACAAATAAAAAATAAAAACACTCCAGCGATTGAACAGTACTAGTAGATTAGTGTATTGAAAACGTTAAAATGCTTGCTTATTTGTGCTGCAATTTTGTGGAAACGAATTAGCTAGTAAAGACTGTTTCATGAATATGGTCTCATCGTTTGAACCACATAGTTCAACAAAGTACGGCCGTTTTTAATGACCTCACCAACTAATAACTTATGCTATTTAACTGATTAGAGTTCTCAAAAAAAAAAAAAAGCAACTGTATTGAACAAGGCACCTAATCACTCATTTAATATGTTTTGTTCCCTGTCATTTCGCTGTATGTTCTGTTTGATTTAGCACAGGTTCCCTCTTACGTCATACTCCGAAAGTTCCCTTAGGCATTTGTGCGCATGCGCACTACTCATAAATGGTGCTTTATAGAGGACGCACAAAAATACTGAATAAAATCATTTATATTTAGGTTAAACGTAGGATATTGCTTGTACTGCATGTTAGCTTGCACATTATACCCAAGAACATAATTTATTAAGCCATATGTCTTACTAACACGAAACAATGCCACAGGTCACGTACGAAAAATAATGCCCCGTTTAGGCCATTCCACTCCACTGAAGGGGTGGAGCTGAAAAATGAAAATAAATACGGCCTTTTAAAATTTAAATGTTCCAGCTATTTCATTCCGACAACCCCTTTTAGAACACACCAAGAGCTAAAATCAGGTGTTTGCGAGTAGTTTTATTTAAAACGGAGAGAGCTGCCTTCAGCCAGTGTTTTCTGTTGTCCTGACATGAGAGTCAAGGCTCCGAGCTCTCGGTCTGCGAACTACATCACTAAGCCTCTTTTAAAAGCATTTAAATAAAAACAGTCCAGCGACTGTACACAATGTAAACAGATTATCATTTTAAAGAGCTAAGCGCATAAGAGCTGTTTTATGTGGTTTACGGATGAGCTTCGGGGCTGGCGTTTCTTCGTCCGTGTTCACAAAACTACATATTTTAAAGGCATTAAAAAAAATAAATTAAAAAAAAAACACTTCAGCGATTGAACAATAACAGTAGATTAGTGTATTTAAAACGTTAAAATGCTTGCTTATTTGTGCTGCATTTTTGTGGAAACGAATAAGCTAGTAAAGACTGTTTCATATGGTCTCATCGTTTGAACCACGTTAGTTCAACAAAGTACGGCTGTTGTTAAAGACCTCACCAACTAATAACTTATGCTATTTAACTGATTAGAGTTCTCAAAAAAAATGCAACTGTATTGAACATATAATCACTCATTTAATATTTTTTGTTCCCTGTCATTTCGCTGTATTTTCTGTTTGATTTAGCACAGGTTCCCTCTTACGTCATACTCCGAAAGTTCCCTTAGGCATTTGTGCGCATGCGCACTACTCATAAAGGGTGATTTAATAGAGGACGCACAAAAATACAGATTAAAATCATTTATATTTAGGTTAAATATAAGATATGACTTGTAGAGCATGTTAGCTTGCAAATTATGCCCAAGAACATAATTTATTATGCCATATGTCTTACTAACAAGCAACAATGCCTCTAACCACAGGTCACGTACGAAAAATAATGCCCCGTTTAAGGCATATCCACTGAAGGTGTGGAGCGGAAAATGAAAATAAATACGGCCTTTTAAAATGTAAATGTTCCAGCGATTTCATTCCGTCAACCCCTTAGAACACAGCAAGAGCTAAACTCAGGTGTTTGCAAGTAGTTTTATTTAAAACGGAGAGAGCTGCCTTCAGCCAGTGTTTTCTGTTGTACAGACATGAGAGTCAAGGCTCCGAGCTCTCGGTCTGCGAACTACATCACTAAGCCTCTTTTAAAAGCATTTAAATAAAAACAGTCCAGCGACTGTACACAATGTAAACAGATTATCATTTTAAAGAGCTAAGCGCATATGAGCTGTTTTATGTGGTTTACGGATGAGCTTCGGGGCTGGCGTTTCTTCGTCCGTGTTCACAAAACTACATATTTTAAAGGCATTAAAAAAAAAAAAAAAAAACACTTCAGCGATTGAACAATAATAGTAGATTAGTGTATTTAAAACGTTAAAATGCTTGCTTATTTGTGCTGCATTTTTGTGGAAACGAATAAGCTAGTAAAGACTGTTTCATATGGTCTCATCGTTTGAACCACGTTAGTTCAACAAAGTACGGCTGTTGTTAAAGACCTCACCAACTAATAACTTATGCTATTTAACTGATTAGAGTTCTCAAAAAAAATGCAACTGTATTGAACATATAATCACTCATTTAATATTTTTTGTTCCCTGTCATTTCGCTGTATTTTCTGTTTGATTTAGCACAGGTTCGTCATACTCAGAAAGTTCCCTTAGGCATTTGTGCGCATGCGCACTACTCATAAAGGGTGATTTAATAGAGGACGCACAAAAATACAGATTAAAATCATTTATATTTAGGTTAAATATAAGATATGACTTGTAATGCATGTTAGCTTGCAAATTATGCCCAAGAACATAATTTATTATGCCATATGTCTTACTAACAAGCAACAATGCCTCTAACCACAGGTCACGTACGAAAAATAATGCCCCGTTTAAGGCATTCCACTCCACTGAAGGTGTGGAGCGGAAAATGAAAATAAATACGGCCTTTTAAAATTTAAATGTTCCAGCGATTTCATTCCGTCAACCCCTTAGAACACAGCAAGAGCTAAACTCAGGTGTTTGCAAGTAATTTTATTTAAAACGGAGAGAGCTGCCTTCAGCCAGTGTTTTCTGTTGTACTGACATGAGAGTCAAGGCTCCGAGCTCTCGGTCTGCGAACTACATCACTATGCCTCTTTTAAAAGCATTTAAATAAAAACAGTCCAGCGACTGTACACAATGTAAACAGATTATCATTTTAAAGAGCTAAGCGCATATGAGCTGTTTTATGTGGTTTACGGATGAGCTTCGGGGCTGGCGTTTCTTCGTCCGTGTTCACAAAACTACATATTTTAAAGGCATTAAAATAAATAAATAAATAAAAAAACACTTCAGCGATTGAACAATAATAGTAGATTAGTGTATTTAAAACGTTAAAATGCTTGCTTATTTGTGCTGCATTTTTGTGGAAACGAATAAGCTAGTAAAGACTGTTTCATATGGTCTCATCGTTTGAACCACGTTAGTTCAACAAAGTACGGCTGTTGTTAAAGACCTCACCAACTAATAACTTATGCTATTTAACTGATTAGAGTTCTCAAAAAAAATGCAACTGTATTGAACATATAATCACTCATTTAATATTTTTTGTTCCCTGTCATTTCGCTGTATTTTCTGTTTGATTTAGCACAGGTTCCCTCTTACGTCATACTCCGAAAGTTCCCTTAGGCATTTGTGCGCATGCGCACTACTCATAAAGGGTGATTTAATAGAGGACGCACAAAAATACAGATTAAAATCATTTATATTTAGGTTAAATATAAGATATGACTTGTAGAGCATGTTAGCTTGCAAATTATGCCCAAGAACATAATTTATTATGCCATATGTCTTACTAACAAGCAACAATGCCTCTAACCACAGGTCACGTACGAAAAATAATGCCCCGTTTAAGGCATATCCACTGAAGGTGTGGAGCGGAAAATGAAAATAAATACGGCCTTTTAAAATGTAAATGTTCCAGCGATTTCATTCCGTCAACCCCTTAGAACACAGCAAGAGCTAAACTCAGGTGTTTGCAAGTAGTTTTATTTAAAACGGAGAGAGCTGCCTTCAGCCAGTGTTTTCTGTTGTACAGACATGAGAGTCAAGGCTCCGAGCTCTCGGTCTGCGAACTACATCACTAAGCCTCTTTTAAAAGCATTTAAATAAAAACAGTCCAGCGACTGTACACAATGTAAACAGATTATCATTTTAAAGAGCTAAGCGCATATGAGCTGTTTTATGTGGTTTACGGATGAGCTTCGGGGCTGGCGTTTCTTCGTCCGTGTTCACAAAACTACATATTTTAAAGGCATTAAAAAAAAAAAAAAAAAACACTTCAGCGATTGAACAATAATAGTAGATTAGTGTATTTAAAACGTTAAAATGCTTGCTTATTTGTGCTGCATTTTTGTGGAAACGAATAAGCTAGTAAAGACTGTTTCATATGGTCTCATCGTTTGAACCACGTTAGTTCAACAAAGTACGGCTGTTGTTAAAGACCTCACCAACTAATAACTTATGCTATTTAACTGATTAGAGTTCTCAAAAAAAATGCAACTGTATTGAACATATAATCACTCATTTAATATTTTTTGTTCCCTGTCATTTCGCTGTATTTTCTGTTTGATTTAGCACAGGTTCCCTCTTACGTCATACTCCGAAAGTTCCCTTAGGCATTTGTGCGCATGCGCACTACTCATAAATGGTGCTTTATAGAGGACGCACAAAAATACTGAATAAAATCATTTATATTTAGGTTAAACGGAGGATATAGCTTGTACTGCATTATAGTGTAGCCAGTAACGCCTAGTGTACAATAGATACTCTACTTCCCTTGTGTATCAATATGAATGATAGGACACACAGTAACAGGCCAGATCACCAGATTCGCTATGGAGGGCAAAAATTAGGCAATTAAATCAACACAAGGACCAGACAGACCAAGAGAATGACTTTACCAATGTAACTTTTTACTTTAAATTGAAATGAGTAAAATAATGGAATGTAATGACAGCAAAATGAATAAATAAAATAAAATACAATAATGAGTTCTTCTTTTTTCCTCCAGGAAAGTATGCTTTTTTTGGGGGTTATTTTCCAAACATCTATTTATGATGTATTTGTTCACTGGACTATTTATTTTGATATGTATAATATTACTTATATTTCAATTTATTTTACTTTAATACTGGTATATTTTAACTTATGCTAGGTGGTTTCCTTTGAGGTTTAAATTGTTTCTTTGAATAAACCTGACTCAAAACAAAACCCACAATATGAAACAGCTGTAACAATCAGATTTGTATAACAAAAAAAAAAAAAAAACACTTGACTGTAAAAACTTACAGTAATTCAATGTAAACAATTTCAGTCCATGAAATGAGTGAGTGTCAGTGTGTGTGTATATGCAAATGTAACGAAAGTTCCTTGAAATCGAATGAATCCAACGAATGTAAAGTCTCTTGGTGCAGTAATGGTAGTGCAATTTCATGTGGTGTAATGTCCAACCAGGCACGGACAACTCTTTATAGAACTTAGTGGTAGAGTAACGGATGAGAAATACCACACAATAGATGAATCCCGTTGGTAACAGCAATTAAGGCACAGATCACAATGTAGAACAGAAATCCCTCTCGTCTCTGCCTACGGTTCCGGGTGGCTCGCCATCTCAGATCACAGTTTCAACCTCACAAAAAAAACTTGACCTGTTTACACAAACAGGATCAAAAATATTTCAGACAATTTATATGACTGTATTACCCTCACAGCTCAAGAAAATGACATTTAAACACCAACAGTGATTATAAAAATACAATCTGAGCACTTTTGTCACTTAATGTGCAATTATAACATTCACAGAGCTAGTTAGCATTTCATCACATACACCAGTACATTCTTAAGTGCATAGTATATTAACACACAACCTTTAACAGTAACTACATATACACTCACATAAACACATTAGAATGCCAATATAACACATTGACTCAAAATTACAACAAATTAAACATTGTTTGGTTTAAAACTCACCAAATCCGGGTGATATCAATATCAAATTATAAACCGCATCTGGAGATACAGGCCTCACGATCCACTAGCATCCGCTTCAATCATCAAACATCACACTTTTAATCTCTCTTCTGACACCCGCGATTTTCTAGCGTGTTTCTCTTCTCTCGCTATGCGTCTCATCACAGTGACATCACACAGAGCGCCGACCATATGACAAAACATTATGCTTTCTTTTTAGTTAAAAATTATTATTTTTTTAGTTTTCACTTTTCAGAATAGCCTTTTTTAGACTATTTTTAAAAGAAATTAATATTCTTTTGTGAAAATAAATTCATACTAATTTATATTTAATTTCCTCTAACCAGCTCAATCCTAATATGGGTTACATTAGCTTGCAAATTATACCCAAGAACATAATTTATTAAGCCATATGTCTTACTAACAAGAAACAATGCCTCTAACCACAGGTCACGTACGAAAAATAATGCCCCGTTAAAGCCATTCAAAAATGAAAATAAATACGGCCTTTTAAAATTTAAATGTTCCAGCGATTTCATTCCGTCAACCCCTTAGAACACACCAAGAGCTAATTTCAGGTGTTTGCGAGTAGTTTTATTTAAAACGGAGAGAGCTGACTTCAGCCAGTGTTTTCTGTTGTACTGACATGAGAGTCAAGGCTCCGAGCTCTCGGTCTGCGAACTACATCACTGAGCCTCTTTTAAAAGCATTTAAATAAAAACACTCCAGCGACTGTACGCAATGTAAACATAATATCATTTTAAAGAGCTATATTAAGCGCATATGAGCTGTTTTATATGGTTTACTGATGAGCTTCAGGGCTGGCGTTTCTTCGTCCGTGTTCACAAAACTACATATTTTAAAGGCATTAAAACAAATAAAAAATAAAAACACTCCAGCGATTGAACAGTACTAGTAGATTAGTGTATTGAAAACGTTAAAATGCTTGCTTATTTGTGCTGCAATTTTGTGGAAACGAATTAGCTAGTAAAGACTGTTTCATGAATATGGTCTCATCGTTTGAACCACATAGTTCAACAAAGTACGGCCGTTTTTAATGACCTCACCAACTAATAACTTATGCTATTTAACTGATTAGAGTTCTCAAAAAAAAAAAAAAGCAACTGTATTGAACAAGGCACCTAATCACTCATTTAATATGTTTTGTTCCCTGTCATTTCGCTGTATGTTCTGTTTGATTTAGCACAGGTTCCCTCTTACGTCATACTCCGAAAGTTCCCTTAGGCATTTGTGCGCATGCGCACTACTCATAAATGGTGCTTTATAGAGGACGCACAAAAATACTGAATAAAATCATTTATATTTAGGTTAAACGTAGGATATTGCTTGTACTGCATGTTAGCTTGCACATTATACCCAAGAACATAATTTATTAAGCCATATGTCTTACTAACACGAAACAATGCCACAGGTCACGTACGAAAAATAATGCCCCGTTTAGGCCATTCCACTCCACTGAAGGGGTGGAGCTGAAAAATGAAAATAAATACGGCCTTTTAAAATTTAAATGTTCCAGCTATTTCATTCCGACAACCCCTTTTAGAACACACCAAGAGCTAAAATCAGGTGTTTGCGAGTAGTTTTATTTAAAACGGAGAGAGCTGCCTTCAGCCAGTGTTTTCTGTTGTCCTGACATGAGAGTCAAGGCTCCGAGCTCTCGGTCTGCGAACTACATCACTAAGCCTCTTTTAAAAGCATTTAAATAAAAACAGTCCAGCGACTGTACACAATGTAAACAGATTATCATTTTAAAGAGCTAAGCGCATAAGAGCTGTTTTATGTGGTTTACGGATGAGCTTCGGGGCTGGCGTTTCTTCGTCCGTGTTCACAAAACTACATATTTTAAAGGCATTAAAAAAAATAAATTAAAAAAAAAACACTTCAGCGATTGAACAATAACAGTAGATTAGTGTATTTAAAACGTTAAAATGCTTGCTTATTTGTGCTGCATTTTTGTGGAAACGAATAAGCTAGTAAAGACTGTTTCATATGGTCTCATCGTTTGAACCACGTTAGTTCAACAAAGTACGGCTGTTGTTAAAGACCTCACCAACTAATAACTTATGCTATTTAACTGATTAGAGTTCTCAAAAAAAATGCAACTGTATTGAACATATAATCACTCATTTAATATTTTTTGTTCCCTGTCATTTCGCTGTATTTTCTGTTTGATTTAGCACAGGTTCCCTCTTACGTCATACTCCGAAAGTTCCCTTAGGCATTTGTGCGCATGCGCACTACTCATAAAGGGTGATTTAATAGAGGACGCACAAAAATACAGATTAAAATCATTTATATTTAGGTTAAATATAAGATATGACTTGTAGAGCATGTTAGCTTGCAAATTATGCCCAAGAACATAATTTATTATGCCATATGTCTTACTAACAAGCAACAATGCCTCTAACCACAGGTCACGTACGAAAAATAATGCCCCGTTTAAGGCATATCCACTGAAGGTGTGGAGCGGAAAATGAAAATAAATACGGCCTTTTAAAATGTAAATGTTCCAGCGATTTCATTCCGTCAACCCCTTAGAACACAGCAAGAGCTAAACTCAGGTGTTTGCAAGTAGTTTTATTTAAAACGGAGAGAGCTGCCTTCAGCCAGTGTTTTCTGTTGTACAGACATGAGAGTCAAGGCTCCGAGCTCTCGGTCTGCGAACTACATCACTAAGCCTCTTTTAAAAGCATTTAAATAAAAACAGTCCAGCGACTGTACACAATGTAAACAGATTATCATTTTAAAGAGCTAAGCGCATATGAGCTGTTTTATGTGGTTTACGGATGAGCTTCGGGGCTGGCGTTTCTTCGTCCGTGTTCACAAAACTACATATTTTAAAGGCATTAAAAAAAAAAAAAAAAAACACTTCAGCGATTGAACAATAATAGTAGATTAGTGTATTTAAAACGTTAAAATGCTTGCTTATTTGTGCTGCATTTTTGTGGAAACGAATAAGCTAGTAAAGACTGTTTCATATGGTCTCATCGTTTGAACCACGTTAGTTCAACAAAGTACGGCTGTTGTTAAAGACCTCACCAACTAATAACTTATGCTATTTAACTGATTACAGTTCTCAAAAAAAATGCAACTGTATTGAACATATAATCACTCATTTAATATTTTTTGTTCCCTGTCATTTCGCTGTATTTTCTGTTTGATTTAGCACAGGTTCCCTCTTACGTCATACTCAGAAAGTTCCCTTAGGCATTTGTGCGCATGCGCACTACTCATAAAGGGTGATTTAATAGATGACGCACAAAAATACAGATTAAAATAATTTATATTTAGGTTAAATATAAGATATGACTTGTAGAGCATGTTAGCTTGCAAATTATGCCCAAGAACATAATTTATTATGCCATATGTCTTACTAACAAGCAACAATGCCTCTAACCACAGGTCACGTACGAAAAATAATGCCCCGTTTAAGGCATTCCACTCCACTGAAGGTGTGGAGCGGAAAATGAAAATAAATACGGCCTTTTAAAATTTAAATGTTCCAGCGATTTCATTCCGTCAACCCCTTAGAACACAGCAAGAGCTAAACTCAGGTGTTTGCAAGTAATTTTATTTAAAACGGAGAGAGCTGCCTTCAGCCAGTGTTTTCTGTTGTACTGACATGAGAGTCAAGGCTCCGAGCTCTCGGTCTGCGAACTACATCACTATGCCTCTTTTAAAAGCATTTAAATAAAAACAGTCCAGCGACTGTACACAATGTAAACAGATTATCATTTTAAAGAGCTAAGCGCATATGAGCTGTTTTATGTGGTTTACGGATGAGCTTCGGGGCTGGCGTTTCTTCGTCCGTGTTCACAAAACTACATATTTTAAAGGCATTAAAATAAATAAATAAATAAAAAAACACTTCAGCGATTGAACAATAATAGTAGATTAGTGTATTTAAAACGTTAAAATGCTTGCTTATTTGTGCTGCATTTTTGTGGAAACGAATAAGCTAGTAAAGACTGTTTCATATGGTCTCATCGTTTGAACCACGTTAGTTCAACAAAGTACGGCTGTTGTTAAAGACCTCACCAACTAATAACTTATGCTATTTAACTGATTAGAGTTCTCAAAAAAAATGCAACTGTATTGAACATATAATCACTCATTTAATATTTTTTGTTCCCTGTCATTTCGCTGTATTTTCTGTTTGATTTAGCACAGGTTCCCTCTTACGTCATACTCCGAAAGTTCCCTTAGGCATTTGTGCGCATGCGCACTACTCATAAAGGGTGATTTAATAGAGGACGCACAAAAATACAGATTAAAATCATTTATATTTAGGTTAAATATAAGATATGACTTGTAGAGCATGTTAGCTTGCAAATTATGCCCAAGAACATAATTTATTATGCCATATGTCTTACTAACAAGCAACAATGCCTCTAACCACAGGTCACGTACGAAAAATAATGCCCCGTTTAAGGCATATCCACTGAAGGTGTGGAGCGGAAAATGAAAATAAATACGGCCTTTTAAAATGTAAATGTTCCAGCGATTTCATTCCGTCAACCCCTTAGAACACAGCAAGAGCTAAACTCAGGTGTTTGCAAGTAGTTTTATTTAAAACGGAGAGAGCTGCCTTCAGCCAGTGTTTTCTGTTGTACAGACATGAGAGTCAAGGCTCCGAGCTCTCGGTCTGCGAACTACATCACTAAGCCTCTTTTAAAAGCATTTAAATAAAAACAGTCCAGCGACTGTACACAATGTAAACAGATTATCATTTTAAAGAGCTAAGCGCATATGAGCTGTTTTATGTGGTTTACGGATGAGCTTCGGGGCTGGCGTTTCTTCGTCCGTGTTCACAAAACTACATATTTTAAAGGCATTAAAAAAAAAAAAAAAAAACACTTCAGCGATTGAACAATAATAGTAGATTAGTGTATTTAAAACGTTAAAATGCTTGCTTATTTGTGCTGCATTTTTGTGGAAACGAATAAGCTAGTAAAGACTGTTTCATATGGTCTCATCGTTTGAACCACGTTAGTTCAACAAAGTACGGCTGTTGTTAAAGACCTCACCAACTAATAACTTATGCTATTTAACTGATTAGAGTTCTCAAAAAAAATGCAACTGTATTGAACATATAATCACTCATTTAATATTTTTTGTTCCCTGTCATTTCGCTGTATTTTCTGTTTGATTTAGCACAGGTTCCCTCTTACGTCATACTCCGAAAGTTCCCTTAGGCATTTGTGCGCATGCGCACTACTCATAAATGGTGCTTTATAGAGGACGCACAAAAATACTGAATAAAATCATTTATATTTAGGTTAAACGGAGGATATAGCTTGTACTGCATTATAGTGTAGCCAGTAACGCCTAGTGTACAATAGATACTCTACTTCCCTTGTGTATCAATATGAATGATAGGACACACAGTAACAGGCCAGATCACCAGATTCGCTATGGAGGGCAAAAATTAGGCAATTAAATCAACACAAGGACCAGACAGACCAAGAGAATGACTTTACCAATGTAACTTTTTACTTTAAATTGAAATGAGTAAAATAATGGAATGTAATGACAGCAAAATGAATAAATAAAATAAAATACAATAATGAGTTCTTCTTTTTTCCTCCAGGAAAGTATGCTTTTTTTGGGGGTTATTTTCCAAACATCTATTTATGATGTATTTGTTCACTGGACTATTTATTTTGATATGTATAATATTACTTATATTTCAATTTATTTTACTTTAATACTGGTATATTTTAACTTATGCTAGGTGGTTTCCTTTGAGGTTTAAATTGTTTCTTTGAATAAACCTGACTCAAAACAAAACCCACAATATGAAACAGCTGTAACAATCAGATTTGTATAACAAAAAAAAAAAAAAACACTTGACTGTAAAAACTTACAGTAATTCAATGTAAACAATTTCAGTCCATGAAATGAGTGAGTGTCAGTGTGTGTGTATATGCAAATGTAACGAAAGTTCCTTGAAATCGAATGAATCCAACGAATGTAAAGTCTCTTGGTGCAGTAATGGTAGTGCAATTTCATGTGGTGTAATGTCCAACCAGGCACGGACAACTCTTTATAGAACTTAGTGGTAGAGTAACGGATGAGAAATACCACACAATAGATGAATCCCGTTGGTAACAGCAATTAAGGCACAGATCACAATGTAGAACAGAAATCCCTCTCGTCTCTGCCTACGGTTCCGGGTGGCTCGCCATCTCAGATCACAGTTTCAACCTCACAAAAAAAACTTGACCTGTTTACACAAACAGGATCAAAAATATTTCAGACAATTTATATGACTGTATTACCCTCACAGCTCAAGAAAATGACATTTAAACACCAACAGTGATTATAAAAATACAATCTGAGCACTTTTGTCACTTAATGTGCAATTATAACATTCACAGAGCTAGTTAGCATTTCATCACATACACCAGTACATTCTTAAGTGCATAGTATATTAACACACAACCTTTAACAGTAACTACATATACACTCACATAAACACATTAGAATGCCAATATAACACATTGACTCAAAATTACAACAAATTAAACATTGTTTGGTTTAAAACTCACCAAATCCGGGTGATATCAATATCAAATTATAAACCGCATCTGGAGATACAGGCCTCACGATCCACTAGCATCCGCTTCAATCATCAAACATCACACTTTTAATCTCTCTTCTGACACCCGCGATTTTCTAGCGTGTTTCTCTTCTCTCGCTATGCGTCTCATCACAGTGACATCACACAGAGCGCCGACCATATGACAAAACATTATGCTTTCTTTTTAGTTAAAAATTATTATTTTTTTAGTTTTCACTTTTCAGAATAGCCTTTTTTAGACTATTTTTAAAAGAAATTAATATTCTTTTGTGAAAATAAATTCATACTAATTTATATTTAATTTCCTCTAACCAGCTCAATCCTAATATGGGTTACATTAGCTTGCAAATTATACCCAAGAACATAATTTATTAAGCCATATGTCTTACTAACAAGAAACAATGCCTCTAACCACAGGTCACGTACGAAAAATAATGCCCCGTTAAAGCCATTCAAAAATGAAAATAAATACGGCCTTTTAAAATTTAAATGTTCCAGCGATTTCATTCCGTCAACCCCTTAGAACACACCAAGAGCTAATTTCAGGTGTTTGCGAGTAGTTTTATTTAAAACGGAGAGAGCTGACTTCAGCCAGTGTTTTCTGTTGTACTGACATGAGAGTCAAGGCTCCGAGCTCTCGGTCTGCGAACTACATCACTGAGCCTCTTTTAAAAGCATTTAAATAAAAACACTCCAGCGACTGTACGCAATGTAAACATAATATCATTTTAAAGAGCTATATTAAGCGCATATGAGCTGTTTTATATGGTTTACTGATGAGCTTCAGGGCTGGCGTTTCTTCGTCCGTGTTCACAAAACTACATATTTTAAAGGCATTAAAACAAATAAAAAATAAAAACACTCCAGCGATTGAACAGTACTAGTAGATTAGTGTATTGAAAACGTTAAAATGCTTGCTTATTTGTGCTGCAATTTTGTGGAAACGAATTAGCTAGTAAAGACTGTTTCATGAATATGGTCTCATCGTTTGAACCACATAGTTCAACAAAGTACGGCCGTTTTTAATGACCTCACCAACTAATAACTTATGCTATTTAACTGATTAGAGTTCTCAAAAAAAAAAAAAAGCAACTGTATTGAACAAGGCACCTAATCACTCATTTAATATGTTTTGTTCCCTGTCATTTCGCTGTATGTTCTGTTTGATTTAGCACAGGTTCCCTCTTACGTCATACTCCGAAAGTTCCCTTAGGCATTTGTGCGCATGCGCACTACTCATAAATGGTGCTTTATAGAGGACGCACAAAAATACTGAATAAAATCATTTATATTTAGGTTAAACGTAGGATATTGCTTGTACTGCATGTTAGCTTGCACATTATACCCAAGAACATAATTTATTAAGCCATATGTCTTACTAACACGAAACAATGCCACAGGTCACGTACGAAAAATAATGCCCCGTTTAGGCCATTCCACTCCACTGAAGGGGTGGAGCTGAAAAATGAAAATAAATACGGCCTTTTAAAATTTAAATGTTCCAGCTATTTCATTCCGACAACCCCTTTTAGAACACACCAAGAGCTAAAATCAGGTGTTTGCGAGTAGTTTTATTTAAAACGGAGAGAGCTGCCTTCAGCCAGTGTTTTCTGTTGTCCTGACATGAGAGTCAAGGCTCCGAGCTCTCGGTCTGCGAACTACATCACTAAGCCTCTTTTAAAAGCATTTAAATAAAAACAGTCCAGCGACTGTACACAATGTAAACAGATTATCATTTTAAAGAGCTAAGCGCATAAGAGCTGTTTTATGTGGTTTACGGATGAGCTTCGGGGCTGGCGTTTCTTCGTCCGTGTTCACAAAACTACATATTTTAAAGGCATTAAAAAAAATAAATTAAAAAAAAAACACTTCAGCGATTGAACAATAACAGTAGATTAGTGTATTTAAAACGTTAAAATGCTTGCTTATTTGTGCTGCATTTTTGTGGAAACGAATAAGCTAGTAAAGACTGTTTCATATGGTCTCATCGTTTGAACCACGTTAGTTCAACAAAGTACGGCTGTTGTTAAAGACCTCACCAACTAATAACTTATGCTATTTAACTGATTAGAGTTCTCAAAAAAAATGCAACTGTATTGAACATATAATCACTCATTTAATATTTTTTGTTCCCTGTCATTTCGCTGTATTTTCTGTTTGATTTAGCACAGGTTCCCTCTTACGTCATACTCCGAAAGTTCCCTTAGGCATTTGTGCGCATGCGCACTACTCATAAAGGGTGATTTAATAGAGGACGCACAAAAATACAGATTAAAATCATTTATATTTAGGTTAAATATAAGATATGACTTGTAGAGCATGTTAGCTTGCAAATTATGCCCAAGAACATAATTTATTATGCCATATGTCTTACTAACAAGCAACAATGCCTCTAACCACAGGTCACGTACGAAAAATAATGCCCCGTTTAAGGCATATCCACTGAAGGTGTGGAGCGGAAAATGAAAATAAATACGGCCTTTTAAAATGTAAATGTTCCAGCGATTTCATTCCGTCAACCCCTTAGAACACAGCAAGAGCTAAACTCAGGTGTTTGCAAGTAGTTTTATTTAAAACGGAGAGAGCTGCCTTCAGCCAGTGTTTTCTGTTGTACAGACATGAGAGTCAAGGCTCCGAGCTCTCGGTCTGCGAACTACATCACTAAGCCTCTTTTAAAAGCATTTAAATAAAAACAGTCCAGCGACTGTACACAATGTAAACAGATTATCATTTTAAAGAGCTAAGCGCATATGAGCTGTTTTATGTGGTTTACGGATGAGCTTCGGGGCTGGCGTTTCTTCGTCCGTGTTCACAAAACTACATATTTTAAAGGCATTAAAAAAAAAAAAAAAAACACTTCAGCGATTGAACAATAATAGTAGATTAGTGTATTTAAAACGTTAAAATGCTTGCTTATTTGTGCTGCATTTTTGTGGAAACGAATAAGCTAGTAAAGACTGTTTCATATGGTCTCATCGTTTGAACCACGTTAGTTCAACAAAGTACGGCTGTTGTTAAAGACCTCACCAACTAATAACTTATGCTATTTAACTGATTAGAGTTCTCAAAAAAAATGCAACTGTATTGAACATATAATCACTCATTTAATATTTTTTGTTCCCTGTCATTTCGCTGTATTTTCTGTTTGATTTAGCACAGGTTCGTCATACTCAGAAAGTTCCCTTAGGCATTTGTGCGCATGCGCACTACTCATAAAGGGTGATTTAATAGAGGACGCACAAAAATACAGATTAAAATCATTTATATTTAGGTTAAATATAAGATATGACTTGTAATGCATGTTAGCTTGCAAATTATGCCCAAGAACATAATTTATTATGCCATATGTCTTACTAACAAGCAACAATGCCTCTAACCACAGGTCACGTACGAAAAATAATGCCCCGTTTAAGGCATTCCACTCCACTGAAGGTGTGGAGCGGAAAATGAAAATAAATACGGCCTTTTAAAATTTAAATGTTCCAGCGATTTCATTCCGTCAACCCCTTAGAACACAGCAAGAGCTAAACTCAGGTGTTTGCAAGTAATTTTATTTAAAACGGAGAGAGCTGCCTTCAGCCAGTGTTTTCTGTTGTACTGACATGAGAGTCAAGGCTCCGAGCTCTCGGTCTGCGAACTACATCACTATGCCTCTTTTAAAAGCATTTAAATAAAAACAGTCCAGCGACTGTACACAATGTAAACAGATTATCATTTTAAAGAGCTAAGCGCATATGAGCTGTTTTATGTGGTTTACGGATGAGCTTCGGGGCTGGCGTTTCTTCGTCCGTGTTCACAAAACTACATATTTTAAAGGCATTAAAATAAATAAATAAATAAAAAAACACTTCAGCGATTGAACAATAATAGTAGATTAGTGTATTTAAAACGTTAAAATGCTTGCTTATTTGTGCTGCATTTTTGTGGAAACGAATAAGCTAGTAAAGACTGTTTCATATGGTCTCATCGTTTGAACCACGTTAGTTCAACAAAGTACGGCTGTTGTTAAAGACCTCACCAACTAATAACTTATGCTATTTAACTGATTAGAGTTCTCAAAAAAAATGCAACTGTATTGAACATATAATCACTCATTTAATATTTTTTGTTCCCTGTCATTTCGCTGTATTTTCTGTTTGATTTAGCACAGGTTCCCTCTTACGTCATACTCCGAAAGTTCCCTTAGGCATTTGTGCGCATGCGCACTACTCATAAAGGGTGATTTAATAGAGGACGCACAAAAATACAGATTAAAATCATTTATATTTAGGTTAAATATAAGATATGACTTGTAGAGCATGTTAGCTTGCAAATTATGCCCAAGAACATAATTTATTATGCCATATGTCTTACTAACAAGCAACAATGCCTCTAACCACAGGTCACGTACGAAAAATAATGCCCCGTTTAAGGCATATCCACTGAAGGTGTGGAGCGGAAAATGAAAATAAATACGGCCTTTTAAAATGTAAATGTTCCAGCGATTTCATTCCGTCAACCCCTTAGAACACAGCAAGAGCTAAACTCAGGTGTTTGCAAGTAGTTTTATTTAAAACGGAGAGAGCTGCCTTCAGCCAGTGTTTTCTGTTGTACAGACATGAGAGTCAAGGCTCCGAGCTCTCGGTCTGCGAACTACATCACTAAGCCTCTTTTAAAAGCATTTAAATAAAAACAGTCCAGCGACTGTACACAATGTAAACAGATTATCATTTTAAAGAGCTAAGCGCATATGAGCTGTTTTATGTGGTTTACGGATGAGCTTCGGGGCTGGCGTTTCTTCGTCCGTGTTCACAAAACTACATATTTTAAAGGCATTAAAAAAAAAAAAAAAAAACACTTCAGCGATTGAACAATAATAGTAGATTAGTGTATTTAAAACGTTAAAATGCTTGCTTATTTGTGCTGCATTTTTGTGGAAACGAATAAGCTAGTAAAGACTGTTTCATATGGTCTCATCGTTTGAACCACGTTAGTTCAACAAAGTACGGCTGTTGTTAAAGACCTCACCAACTAATAACTTATGCTATTTAACTGATTAGAGTTCTCAAAAAAAATGCAACTGTATTGAACATATAATCACTCATTTAATATTTTTTGTTCCCTGTCATTTCGCTGTATTTTCTGTTTGATTTAGCACAGGTTCCCTCTTACGTCATACTCCGAAAGTTCCCTTAGGCATTTGTGCGCATGCGCACTACTCATAAATGGTGCTTTATAGAGGACGCACAAAAATACTGAATAAAATCATTTATATTTAGGTTAAACGGAGGATATAGCTTGTACTGCATTATAGTGTAGCCAGTAACGCCTAGTGTACAATAGATACTCTACTTCCCTTGTGTATCAATATGAATGATAGGACACACAGTAACAGGCCAGATCACCAGATTCGCTATGGAGGGCAAAAATTAGGCAATTAAATCAACACAAGGACCAGACAGACCAAGAGAATGACTTTACCAATGTAACTTTTTACTTTAAATTGAAATGAGTAAAATAATGGAATGTAATGACAGCAAAATGAATAAATAAAATAAAATACAATAATGAGTTCTTCTTTTTTCCTCCAGGAAAGTATGCTTTTTTTGGGGGTTATTTTCCAAACATCTATTTATGATGTATTTGTTCACTGGACTATTTATTTTGATATGTATAATATTACTTATATTTCAATTTATTTTACTTTAATACTGGTATATTTTAACTTATGCTAGGTGGTTTCCTTTGAGGTTTAAATTGTTTCTTTGAATAAACCTGACTCAAAACAAAACCCACAATATGAAACAGCTGTAACAATCAGATTTGTATAACAAAAAAAAAAAAAAAACACTTGACTGTAAAAACTTACAGTAATTCAATGTAAACAATTTCAGTCCATGAAATGAGTGAGTGTCAGTGTGTGTGTATATGCAAATGTAACGAAAGTTCCTTGAAATCGAATGAATCCAACGAATGTAAAGTCTCTTGGTGCAGTAATGGTAGTGCAATTTCATGTGGTGTAATGTCCAACCAGGCACGGACAACTCTTTATAGAACTTAGTGGTAGAGTAACGGATGAGAAATACCACACAATAGATGAATCCCGTTGGTAACAGCAATTAAGGCACAGATCACAATGTAGAACAGAAATCCCTCTCGTCTCTGCCTACGGTTCCGGGTGGCTCGCCATCTCAGATCACAGTTTCAACCTCACAAAAAAAACTTGACCTGTTTACACAAACAGGATCAAAAATATTTCAGACAATTTATATGACTGTATTACCCTCACAGCTCAAGAAAATGACATTTAAACACCAACAGTGATTATAAAAATACAATCTGAGCACTTTTGTCACTTAATGTGCAATTATAACATTCACAGAGCTAGTTAGCATTTCATCACATACACCAGTACATTCTTAAGTGCATAGTATATTAACACACAACCTTTAACAGTAACTACATATACACTCACATAAACACATTAGAATGCCAATATAACACATTGACTCAAAATTACAACAAATTAAACATTGTTTGGTTTAAAACTCACCAAATCCGGGTGATATCAATATCAAATTATAAACCGCATCTGGAGATACAGGCCTCACGATCCACTAGCATCCGCTTCAATCATCAAACATCACACTTTTAATCTCTCTTCTGACACCCGCGATTTTCTAGCGTGTTTCTCTTCTCTCGCTATGCGTCTCATCACAGTGACATCACACAGAGCGCCGACCATATGACAAAACATTATGCTTTCTTTTTAGTTAAAAATTATTATTTTTTTAGTTTTCACTTTTCAGAATAGCCTTTTTTAGACTATTTTTAAAAGAAATTAATATTCTTTTGTGAAAATAAATTCATACTAATTTATATTTAATTTCCTCTAACCAGCTCAATCCTAATATGGGTTACATTAGCTTGCAAATTATACCCAAGAACATAATTTATTAAGCCATATGTCTTACTAACAAGAAACAATGCCTCTAACCACAGGTCACGTACGAAAAATAATGCCCCGTTAAAGCCATTCAAAAATGAAAATAAATACGGCCTTTTAAAATTTAAATGTTCCAGCGATTTCATTCCGTCAACCCCTTAGAACACACCAAGAGCTAATTTCAGGTGTTTGCGAGTAGTTTTATTTAAAACGGAGAGAGCTGACTTCAGCCAGTGTTTTCTGTTGTACTGACATGAGAGTCAAGGCTCCGAGCTCTCGGTCTGCGAACTACATCACTGAGCCTCTTTTAAAAGCATTTAAATAAAAACACTCCAGCGACTGTACGCAATGTAAACATAATATCATTTTAAAGAGCTATATTAAGCGCATATGAGCTGTTTTATATGGTTTACTGATGAGCTTCAGGGCTGGCGTTTCTTCGTCCGTGTTCACAAAACTACATATTTTAAAGGCATTAAAACAAATAAAAAATAAAAACACTCCAGCGATTGAACAGTACTAGTAGATTAGTGTATTGAAAACGTTAAAATGCTTGCTTATTTGTGCTGCAATTTTGTGGAAACGAATTAGCTAGTAAAGACTGTTTCATGAATATGGTCTCATCGTTTGAACCACATAGTTCAACAAAGTACGGCCGTTTTTAATGACCTCACCAACTAATAACTTATGCTATTTAACTGATTAGAGTTCTCAAAAAAAAAAAAAAGCAACTGTATTGAACAAGGCACCTAATCACTCATTTAATATGTTTTGTTCCCTGTCATTTCGCTGTATGTTCTGTTTGATTTAGCACAGGTTCCCTCTTACGTCATACTCCGAAAGTTCCCTTAGGCATTTGTGCGCATGCGCACTACTCATAAATGGTGCTTTATAGAGGACGCACAAAAATACTGAATAAAATCATTTATATTTAGGTTAAACGTAGGATATTGCTTGTACTGCATGTTAGCTTGCACATTATACCCAAGAACATAATTTATTAAGCCATATGTCTTACTAACACGAAACAATGCCACAGGTCACGTACGAAAAATAATGCCCCGTTTAGGCCATTCCACTCCACTGAAGGGGTGGAGCTGAAAAATGAAAATAAATACGGCCTTTTAAAATTTAAATGTTCCAGCTATTTCATTCCGACAACCCCTTTTAGAACACACCAAGAGCTAAAATCAGGTGTTTGCGAGTAGTTTTATTTAAAACGGAGAGAGCTGCCTTCAGCCAGTGTTTTCTGTTGTCCTGACATGAGAGTCAAGGCTCCGAGCTCTCGGTCTGCGAACTACATCACTAAGCCTCTTTTAAAAGCATTTAAATAAAAACAGTCCAGCGACTGTACACAATGTAAACAGATTATCATTTTAAAGAGCTAAGCGCATAAGAGCTGTTTTATGTGGTTTACGGATGAGCTTCGGGGCTGGCGTTTCTTCGTCCGTGTTCACAAAACTACATATTTTAAAGGCATTAAAAAAAATAAATTAAAAAAAAAACACTTCAGCGATTGAACAATAACAGTAGATTAGTGTATTTAAAACGTTAAAATGCTTGCTTATTTGTGCTGCATTTTTGTGGAAACGAATAAGCTAGTAAAGACTGTTTCATATGGTCTCATCGTTTGAACCACGTTAGTTCAACAAAGTACGGCTGTTGTTAAAGACCTCACCAACTAATAACTTATGCTATTTAACTGATTACAGTTCTCAAAAAAAATGCAACTGTATTGAACATATAATCACTCATTTAATATTTTTTGTTCCCTGTCATTTCGCTGTATTTTCTGTTTGATTTAGCACAGGTTCCCTCTTACGTCATACTCAGAAAGTTCCCTTAGGCATTTGTGCGCATGCGCACTACTCATAAAGGGTGATTTAATAGATGACGCACAAAAATACAGATTAAAATCATTTATATTTAGGTTAAATATAAGATATGACTTGTAGAGCATGTTAGCTTGCAAATTATGCCCAAGAACATAATTTATTATGCCATATGTCTTACTAACAAGCAACAATGCCTCTAACCACAGGTCACGTACGAAAAATAATGCCCCGTTTAAGGCATTCCACTCCACTGAAGGTGTGGAGCGGAAAATGAAAATAAATACGGCCTTTTAAAATTTAAATGTTCCAGCGATTTCATTCCGTCAACCCCTTAGAACACAGCAAGAGCTAAACTCAGGTGTTTGCAAGTAATTTTATTTAAAACGGAGAGAGCTGCCTTCAGCCAGTGTTTTCTGTTGTACTGACATGAGAGTCAAGGCTCCGAGCTCTCGGTCTGCGAACTACATCACTATGCCTCTTTTAAAAGCATTTAAATAAAAACAGTCCAGCGACTGTACACAATGTAAACAGATTATCATTTTAAAGAGCTAAGCGCATATGAGCTGTTTTATGTGGTTTACGGATGAGCTTCGGGGCTGGCGTTTCTTCGTCCGTGTTCACAAAACTACATATTTTAAAGGCATTAAAATAAATAAATAAATAAAAAAACACTTCAGCGATTGAACAATAATAGTAGATTAGTGTATTTAAAACGTTAAAATGCTTGCTTATTTGTGCTGCATTTTTGTGGAAACGAATAAGCTAGTAAAGACTGTTTCATATGGTCTCATCGTTTGAACCACGTTAGTTCAACAAAGTACGGCTGTTGTTAAAGACCTCACCAACTAATAACTTATGCTATTTAACTGATTAGAGTTCTCAAAAAAAATGCAACTGTATTGAACATATAATCACTCATTTAATATTTTTTGTTCCCTGTCATTTCGCTGTATTTTCTGTTTGATTTAGCACAGGTTCCCTCTTACGTCATACTCCGAAAGTTCCCTTAGGCATTTGTGCGCATGCGCACTACTCATAAAGGGTGATTTAATAGAGGACGCACAAAAATACAGATTAAAATCATTTATATTTAGGTTAAATATAAGATATGACTTGTAGAGCATGTTAGCTTGCAAATTATGCCCAAGAACATAATTTATTATGCCATATGTCTTACTAACAAGCAACAATGCCTCTAACCACAGGTCACGTACGAAAAATAATGCCCCGTTTAAGGCATATCCACTGAAGGTGTGGAGCGGAAAATGAAAATAAATACGGCCTTTTAAAATGTAAATGTTCCAGCGATTTCATTCCGTCAACCCCTTAGAACACAGCAAGAGCTAAACTCAGGTGTTTGCAAGTAGTTTTATTTAAAACGGAGAGAGCTGCCTTCAGCCAGTGTTTTCTGTTGTACAGACATGAGAGTCAAGGCTCCGAGCTCTCGGTCTGCGAACTACATCACTAAGCCTCTTTTAAAAGCATTTAAATAAAAACAGTCCAGCGACTGTACACAATGTAAACAGATTATCATTTTAAAGAGCTAAGCGCATATGAGCTGTTTTATGTGGTTTACGGATGAGCTTCGGGGCTGGCGTTTCTTCGTCCGTGTTCACAAAACTACATATTTTAAAGGCATTAAAAAAAAAAAAAAAAAACACTTCAGCGATTGAACAATAATAGTAGATTAGTGTATTTAAAACGTTAAAATGCTTGCTTATTTGTGCTGCATTTTTGTGGAAACGAATAAGCTAGTAAAGACTGTTTCATATGGTCTCATCGTTTGAACCACGTTAGTTCAACAAAGTACGGCTGTTGTTAAAGACCTCACCAACTAATAACTTATGCTATTTAACTGATTAGAGTTCTCAAAAAAAATGCAACTGTATTGAACATATAATCACTCATTTAATATTTTTTGTTCCCTGTCATTTCGCTGTATTTTCTGTTTGATTTAGCACAGGTTCGTCATACTCAGAAAGTTCCCTTAGGCATTTGTGCGCATGCGCACTACTCATAAAGGGTGATTTAATAGAGGACGCACAAAAATACAGATTAAAATCATTTATATTTAGGTTAAATATAAGATATGACTTGTAATGCATGTTAGCTTGCAAATTATGCCCAAGAACATAATTTATTATGCCATATGTCTTACTAACAAGCAACAATGCCTCTAACCACAGGTCACGTACGAAAAATAATGCCCCGTTTAAGGCATTCCACTCCACTGAAGGTGTGGAGCGGAAAATGAAAATAAATACGGCCTTTTAAAATTTAAATGTTCCAGCGATTTCATTCCGTCAACCCCTTAGAACACAGCAAGAGCTAAACTCAGGTGTTTGCAAGTAATTTTATTTAAAACGGAGAGAGCTGCCTTCAGCCAGTGTTTTCTGTTGTACTGACATGAGAGTCAAGGCTCCGAGCTCTCGGTCTGCGAACTACATCACTATGCCTCTTTTAAAAGCATTTAAATAAAAACAGTCCAGCGACTGTACACAATGTAAACAGATTATCATTTTAAAGAGCTAAGCGCATATGAGCTGTTTTATGTGGTTTACGGATGAGCTTCGGGGCTGGCGTTTCTTCGTCCGTGTTCACAAAACTACATATTTTAAAGGCATTAAAATAAATAAATAAATAAAAAAACACTTCAGCGATTGAACAATAATAGTAGATTAGTGTATTTAAAACGTTAAAATGCTTGCTTATTTGTGCTGCATTTTTGTGGAAACGAATAAGCTAGTAAAGACTGTTTCATATGGTCTCATCGTTTGAACCACGTTAGTTCAACAAAGTACGGCTGTTGTTAAAGACCTCACCAACTAATAACTTATGCTATTTAACTGATTAGAGTTCTCAAAAAAAATGCAACTGTATTGAACATATAATCACTCATTTAATATTTTTTGTTCCCTGTCATTTCGCTGTATTTTCTGTTTGATTTAGCACAGGTTCCCTCTTACGTCATACTCCGAAAGTTCCCTTAGGCATTTGTGCGCATGCGCACTACTCATAAAGGGTGATTTAATAGAGGACGCACAAAAATACAGATTAAAATCATTTATATTTAGGTTAAATATAAGATATGACTTGTAGAGCATGTTAGCTTGCAAATTATGCCCAAGAACATAATTTATTATGCCATATGTCTTACTAACAAGCAACAATGCCTCTAACCACAGGTCACGTACGAAAAATAATGCCCCGTTTAAGGCATATCCACTGAAGGTGTGGAGCGGAAAATGAAAATAAATACGGCCTTTTAAAATGTAAATGTTCCAGCGATTTCATTCCGTCAACCCCTTAGAACACAGCAAGAGCTAAACTCAGGTGTTTGCAAGTAGTTTTATTTAAAACGGAGAGAGCTGCCTTCAGCCAGTGTTTTCTGTTGTACAGACATGAGAGTCAAGGCTCCGAGCTCTCGGTCTGCGAACTACATCACTAAGCCTCTTTTAAAAGCATTTAAATAAAAACAGTCCAGCGACTGTACACAATGTAAACAGATTATCATTTTAAAGAGCTAAGCGCATATGAGCTGTTTTATGTGGTTTACGGATGAGCTTCGGGGCTGGCGTTTCTTCGTCCGTGTTCACAAAACTACATATTTTAAAGGCATTAAAAAAAAAAAAAAAAACACTTCAGCGATTGAACAATAATAGTAGATTAGTGTATTTAAAACGTTAAAATGCTTGCTTATTTGTGCTGCATTTTTGTGGAAACGAATAAGCTAGTAAAGACTGTTTCATATGGTCTCATCGTTTGAACCACGTTAGTTCAACAAAGTACGGCTGTTGTTAAAGACCTCACCAACTAATAACTTATGCTATTTAACTGATTAGAGTTCTCAAAAAAAATGCAACTGTATTGAACATATAATCACTCATTTAATATTTTTTGTTCCCTGTCATTTCGCTGTATTTTCTGTTTGATTTAGCACAGGTTCCCTCTTACGTCATACTCCGAAAGTTCCCTTAGGCATTTGTGCGCATGCGCACTACTCATAAATGGTGCTTTATAGAGGACGCACAAAAATACTGAATAAAATCATTTATATTTAGGTTAAACGGAGGATATAGCTTGTACTGCATTATAGTGTAGCCAGTAACGCCTAGTGTACAATAGATACTCTACTTCCCTTGTGTATCAATATGAATGATAGGACACACAGTAACAGGCCAGATCACCAGATTCGCTATGGAGGGCAAAAATTAGGCAATTAAATCAACACAAGGACCAGACAGACCAAGAGAATGACTTTACCAATGTAACTTTTTACTTTAAATTGAAATGAGTAAAATAATGGAATGTAATGACAGCAAAATGAATAAATAAAATAAAATACAATAATGAGTTCTTCTTTTTTCCTCCAGGAAAGTATGCTTTTTTTGGGGGTTATTTTCCAAACATCTATTTATGATGTATTTGTTCACTGGACTATTTATTTTGATATGTATAATATTACTTATATTTCAATTTATTTTACTTTAATACTGGTATATTTTAACTTATGCTAGGTGGTTTCCTTTGAGGTTTAAATTGTTTCTTTGAATAAACCTGACTCAAAACAAAACCCACAATATGAAACAGCTGTAACAATCAGATTTGTATAACAAAAAAAAAAAAAAACACTTGACTGTAAAAACTTACAGTAATTCAATGTAAACAATTTCAGTCCATGAAATGAGTGAGTGTCAGTGTGTGTGTATATGCAAATGTAACGAAAGTTCCTTGAAATCGAATGAATCCAACGAATGTAAAGTCTCTTGGTGCAGTAATGGTAGTGCAATTTCATGTGGTGTAATGTCCAACCAGGCACGGACAACTCTTTATAGAACTTAGTGGTAGAGTAACGGATGAGAAATACCACACAATAGATGAATCCCGTTGGTAACAGCAATTAAGGCACAGATCACAATGTAGAACAGAAATCCCTCTCGTCTCTGCCTACGGTTCCGGGTGGCTCGCCATCTCAGATCACAGTTTCAACCTCACAAAAAAAACTTGACCTGTTTACACAAACAGGATCAAAAATATTTCAGACAATTTATATGACTGTATTACCCTCACAGCTCAAGAAAATGACATTTAAACACCAACAGTGATTATAAAAATACAATCTGAGCACTTTTGTCACTTAATGTGCAATTATAACATTCACAGAGCTAGTTAGCATTTCATCACATACACCAGTACATTCTTAAGTGCATAGTATATTAACACACAACCTTTAACAGTAACTACATATACACTCACATAAACACATTAGAATGCCAATATAACACATTGACTCAAAATTACAACAAATTAAACATTGTTTGGTTTAAAACTCACCAAATCCGGGTGATATCAATATCAAATTATAAACCGCATCTGGAGATACAGGCCTCACGATCCACTAGCATCCGCTTCAATCATCAAACATCACACTTTTAATCTCTCTTCTGACACCCGCGATTTTCTAGCGTGTTTCTCTTCTCTCGCTATGCGTCTCATCACAGTGACATCACACAGAGCGCCGACCATATGACAAAACATTATGCTTTCTTTTTAGTTAAAAATTATTATTTTTTTAGTTTTCACTTTTCAGAATAGCCTTTTTTAGACTATTTTTAAAAGAAATTAATATTCTTTTGTGAAAATAAATTCATACTAATTTATATTTAATTTCCTCTAACCAGCTCAATCCTAATATGGGTTACATTAGCTTGCAAATTATACCCAAGAACATAATTTATTAAGCCATATGTCTTACTAACAAGAAACAATGCCTCTAACCACAGGTCACGTACGAAAAATAATGCCCCGTTAAAGCCATTCAAAAATGAAAATAAATACGGCCTTTTAAAATTTAAATGTTCCAGCGATTTCATTCCGTCAACCCCTTAGAACACACCAAGAGCTAATTTCAGGTGTTTGCGAGTAGTTTTATTTAAAACGGAGAGAGCTGACTTCAGCCAGTGTTTTCTGTTGTACTGACATGAGAGTCAAGGCTCCGAGCTCTCGGTCTGCGAACTACATCACTGAGCCTCTTTTAAAAGCATTTAAATAAAAACACTCCAGCGACTGTACGCAATGTAAACATAATATCATTTTAAAGAGCTATATTAAGCGCATATGAGCTGTTTTATATGGTTTACTGATGAGCTTCAGGGCTGGCGTTTCTTCGTCCGTGTTCACAAAACTACATATTTTAAAGGCATTAAAACAAATAAAAAATAAAAACACTCCAGCGATTGAACAGTACTAGTAGATTAGTGTATTGAAAACGTTAAAATGCTTGCTTATTTGTGCTGCAATTTTGTGGAAACGAATTAGCTAGTAAAGACTGTTTCATGAATATGGTCTCATCGTTTGAACCACATAGTTCAACAAAGTACGGCCGTTTTTAATGACCTCACCAACTAATAACTTATGCTATTTAACTGATTAGAGTTCTCAAAAAAAAAAAAAGCAACTGTATTGAACAAGGCACCTAATCACTCATTTAATATGTTTTGTTCCCTGTCATTTCGCTGTATGTTCTGTTTGATTTAGCACAGGTTCCCTCTTACGTCATACTCCGAAAGTTCCCTTAGGCATTTGTGCGCATGCGCACTACTCATAAATGGTGCTTTATAGAGGACGCACAAAAATACTGAATAAAATCATTTATATTTAGGTTAAACGTAGGATATTGCTTGTACTGCATGTTAGCTTGCACATTATACCCAAGAACATAATTTATTAAGCCATATGTCTTACTAACACGAAACAATGCCACAGGTCACGTACGAAAAATAATGCCCCGTTTAGGCCATTCCACTCCACTGAAGGGGTGGAGCTGAAAAATGAAAATAAATACGGCCTTTTAAAATTTAAATGTTCCAGCTATTTCATTCCGACAACCCCTTTTAGAACACACCAAGAGCTAAAATCAGGTGTTTGCGAGTAGTTTTATTTAAAACGGAGAGAGCTGCCTTCAGCCAGTGTTTTCTGTTGTCCTGACATGAGAGTCAAGGCTCCGAGCTCTCGGTCTGCGAACTACATCACTAAGCCTCTTTTAAAAGCATTTAAATAAAAACAGTCCAGCGACTGTACACAATGTAAACAGATTATCATTTTAAAGAGCTAAGCGCATAAGAGCTGTTTTATGTGGTTTACGGATGAGCTTCGGGGCTGGCGTTTCTTCGTCCGTGTTCACAAAACTACATATTTTAAAGGCATTAAAAAAAATAAATTAAAAAAAAAACACTTCAGCGATTGAACAATAACAGTAGATTAGTGTATTTAAAACGTTAAAATGCTTGCTTATTTGTGCTGCATTTTTGTGGAAACGAATAAGCTAGTAAAGACTGTTTCATATGGTCTCATCGTTTGAACCACGTTAGTTCAACAAAGTACGGCTGTTGTTAAAGACCTCACCAACTAATAACTTATGCTATTTAACTGATTACAGTTCTCAAAAAAAATGCAACTGTATTGAACATATAATCACTCATTTAATATTTTTTGTTCCCTGTCATTTCGCTGTATTTTCTGTTTGATTTAGCACAGGTTCCCTCTTACGTCATACTCAGAAAGTTCCCTTAGGCATTTGTGCGCATGCGCACTACTCATAAAGGGTGATTTAATAGATGACGCACAAAAATACAGATTAAAATAATTTATATTTAGGTTAAATATAAGATATGACTTGTAGAGCATGTTAGCTTGCAAATTATGCCCAAGAACATAATTTATTATGCCATATGTCTTACTAACAAGCAACAATGCCTCTAACCACAGGTCACGTACGAAAAATAATGCCCCGTTTAAGGCATTCCACTCCACTGAAGGTGTGGAGCGGAAAATGAAAATAAATACGGCCTTTTAAAATTTAAATGTTCCAGCGATTTCATTCCGTCAACCCCTTAGAACACAGCAAGAGCTAAACTCAGGTGTTTGCAAGTAATTTTATTTAAAACGGAGAGAGCTGCCTTCAGCCAGTGTTTTCTGTTGTACTGACATGAGAGTCAAGGCTCCGAGCTCTCGGTCTGCGAACTACATCACTATGCCTCTTTTAAAAGCATTTAAATAAAAACAGTCCAGCGACTGTACACAATGTAAACAGATTATCATTTTAAAGAGCTAAGCGCATATGAGCTGTTTTATGTGGTTTACGGATGAGCTTCGGGGCTGGCGTTTCTTCGTCCGTGTTCACAAAACTACATATTTTAAAGGCATTAAAATAAATAAATAAATAAAAAAACACTTCAGCGATTGAACAATAATAGTAGATTAGTGTATTTAAAACGTTAAAATGCTTGCTTATTTGTGCTGCATTTTTGTGGAAACGAATAAGCTAGTAAAGACTGTTTCATATGGTCTCATCGTTTGAACCACGTTAGTTCAACAAAGTACGGCTGTTGTTAAAGACCTCACCAACTAATAACTTATGCTATTTAACTGATTAGAGTTCTCAAAAAAAATGCAACTGTATTGAACATATAATCACTCATTTAATATTTTTTGTTCCCTGTCATTTCGCTGTATTTTCTGTTTGATTTAGCACAGGTTCCCTCTTACGTCATACTCCGAAAGTTCCCTTAGGCATTTGTGCGCATGCGCACTACTCATAAAGGGTGATTTAATAGAGGACGCACAAAAATACAGATTAAAATCATTTATATTTAGGTTAAATATAAGATATGACTTGTAGAGCATGTTAGCTTGCAAATTATGCCCAAGAACATAATTTATTATGCCATATGTCTTACTAACAAGCAACAATGCCTCTAACCACAGGTCACGTACGAAAAATAATGCCCCGTTTAAGGCATATCCACTGAAGGTGTGGAGCGGAAAATGAAAATAAATACGGCCTTTTAAAATGTAAATGTTCCAGCGATTTCATTCCGTCAACCCCTTAGAACACAGCAAGAGCTAAACTCAGGTGTTTGCAAGTAGTTTTATTTAAAACGGAGAGAGCTGCCTTCAGCCAGTGTTTTCTGTTGTACAGACATGAGAGTCAAGGCTCCGAGCTCTCGGTCTGCGAACTACATCACTAAGCCTCTTTTAAAAGCATTTAAATAAAAACAGTCCAGCGACTGTACACAATGTAAACAGATTATCATTTTAAAGAGCTAAGCGCATATGAGCTGTTTTATGTGGTTTACGGATGAGCTTCGGGGCTGGCGTTTCTTCGTCCGTGTTCACAAAACTACATATTTTAAAGGCATTAAAAAAAAAAAAAAAAAACACTTCAGCGATTGAACAATAATAGTAGATTAGTGTATTTAAAACGTTAAAATGCTTGCTTATTTGTGCTGCATTTTTGTGGAAACGAATAAGCTAGTAAAGACTGTTTCATATGGTCTCATCGTTTGAACCACGTTAGTTCAACAAAGTACGGCTGTTGTTAAAGACCTCACCAACTAATAACTTATGCTATTTAACTGATTAGAGTTCTCAAAAAAAATGCAACTGTATTGAACATATAATCACTCATTTAATATTTTTTGTTCCCTGTCATTTCGCTGTATTTTCTGTTTGATTTAGCACAGGTTCGTCATACTCAAAAAGTTCCCTTAGGCATTTGTGCGCATGCGCACTACTCATAAAGGGTGATTTAATAGAGGACGCACAAAAATACAGATTAAAATCATTTATATTTAGGTTAAATATAAGATATGACTTGTAATGCATGTTAGCTTGCAAATTATGCCCAAGAACATAATTTATTATGCCATATGTCTTACTAACAAGCAACAATGCCTCTAACCACAGGTCACGTACGAAAAATAATGCCCCGTTTAAGGCATTCCACTCCACTGAAGGTGTGGAGCGGAAAATGAAAATAAATACGGCCTTTTAAAATTTAAATGTTCCAGCGATTTCATTCCGTCAACCCCTTAGAACACAGCAAGAGCTAAACTCAGGTGTTTGCAAGTAATTTTATTTAAAACGGAGAGAGCTGCCTTCAGCCAGTGTTTTCTGTTGTACTGACATGAGAGTCAAGGCTCCGAGCTCTCGGTCTGCGAACTACATCACTATGCCTCTTTTAAAAGCATTTAAATAAAAACAGTCCAGCGACTGTACACAATGTAAACAGATTATCATTTTAAAGAGCTAAGCGCATATGAGCTGTTTTATGTGGTTTACGGATGAGCTTCGGGGCTGGCGTTTCTTCGTCCGTGTTCACAAAACTACATATTTTAAAGGCATTAAAATAAATAAATAAATAAAAAAACACTTCAGCGATTGAACAATAATAGTAGATTAGTGTATTTAAAACGTTAAAATGCTTGCTTATTTGTGCTGCATTTTTGTGGAAACGAATAAGCTAGTAAAGACTGTTTCATATGGTCTCATCGTTTGAACCACGTTAGTTCAACAAAGTACGGCTGTTGTTAAAGACCTCACCAACTAATAACTTATGCTATTTAACTGATTAGAGTTCTCAAAAAAAATGCAACTGTATTGAACATATAATCACTCATTTAATATTTTTTGTTCCCTGTCATTTCGCTGTATTTTCTGTTTGATTTAGCACAGGTTCCCTCTTACGTCATACTCCGAAAGTTCCCTTAGGCATTTGTGCGCATGCGCACTACTCATAAAGGGTGATTTAATAGAGGACGCACAAAAATACAGATTAAAATCATTTATATTTAGGTTAAATATAAGATATGACTTGTAGAGCATGTTAGCTTGCAAATTATGCCCAAGAACATAATTTATTATGCCATATGTCTTACTAACAAGCAACAATGCCTCTAACCACAGGTCACGTACGAAAAATAATGCCCCGTTTAAGGCATATCCACTGAAGGTGTGGAGCGGAAAATGAAAATAAATACGGCCTTTTAAAATGTAAATGTTCCAGCGATTTCATTCCGTCAACCCCTTAGAACACAGCAAGAGCTAAACTCAGGTGTTTGCAAGTAGTTTTATTTAAAACGGAGAGAGCTGCCTTCAGCCAGTGTTTTCTGTTGTACAGACATGAGAGTCAAGGCTCCGAGCTCTCGGTCTGCGAACTACATCACTAAGCCTCTTTTAAAAGCATTTAAATAAAAACAGTCCAGCGACTGTACACAATGTAAACAGATTATCATTTTAAAGAGCTAAGCGCATATGAGCTGTTTTATGTGGTTTACGGATGAGCTTCGGGGCTGGCGTTTCTTCGTCCGTGTTCACAAAACTACATATTTTAAAGGCATTAAAAAAAAAAAAAAAAAACACTTCAGCGATTGAACAATAATAGTAGATTAGTGTATTTAAAACGTTAAAATGCTTGCTTATTTGTGCTGCATTTTTGTGGAAACGAATAAGCTAGTAAAGACTGTTTCATATGGTCTCATCGTTTGAACCACGTTAGTTCAACAAAGTACGGCTGTTGTTAAAGACCTCACCAACTAATAACTTATGCTATTTAACTGATTAGAGTTCTCAAAAAAAATGCAACTGTATTGAACATATAATCACTCATTTAATATTTTTTGTTCCCTGTCATTTCGCTGTATTTTCTGTTTGATTTAGCACAGGTTCGTCATACTCAGAAAGTTCCCTTAGGCATTTGTGCGCATGCGCACTACTCATAAAGGGTGATTTAATAGAGGACGCACAAAAATACAGATTAAAATCATTTATATTTAGGTTAAATATAAGATATGACTTGTAATGCATGTTAGCTTGCAAATTATGCCCAAGAACATAATTTATTATGCCATATGTCTTACTAACAAGCAACAATGCCTCTAACCACAGGTCACGTACGAAAAATAATGCCCCGTTTAAGGCATTCCACTCCACTGAAGGTGTGGAGCGGAAAATGAAAATAAATACGGCCTTTTAAAATTTAAATGTTCCAGCGATTTCATTCCGTCAACCCCTTAGAACACAGCAAGAGCTAAACTCAGGTGTTTGCAAGTAATTTTATTTAAAACGGAGAGAGCTGCCTTCAGCCAGTGTTTTCTGTTGTACTGACATGAGAGTCAAGGCTCCGAGCTCTCGGTCTGCGAACTACATCACTATGCCTCTTTTAAAAGCATTTAAATAAAAACAGTCCAGCGACTGTACACAATGTAAACAGATTATCATTTTAAAGAGCTAAGCGCATATGAGCTGTTTTATGTGGTTTACGGATGAGCTTCGGGGCTGGCGTTTCTTCGTCCGTGTTCACAAAACTACATATTTTAAAGGCATTAAAATAAATAAATAAATAAAAAAACACTTCAGCGATTGAACAATAATAGTAGATTAGTGTATTTAAAACGTTAAAATGCTTGCTTATTTGTGCTGCATTTTTGTGGAAACGAATAAGCTAGTAAAGACTGTTTCATATGGTCTCATCGTTTGAACCACGTTAGTTCAACAAAGTACGGCTGTTGTTAAAGACCTCACCAACTAATAACTTATGCTATTTAACTGATTAGAGTTCTCAAAAAAAATGCAACTGTATTGAACATATAATCACTCATTTAATATTTTTTGTTCCCTGTCATTTCGCTGTATTTTCTGTTTGATTTAGCACAGGTTCCCTCTTACGTCATACTCCGAAAGTTCCCTTAGGCATTTGTGCGCATGCGCACTACTCATAAAGGGTGATTTAATAGAGGACGCACAAAAATACAGATTAAAATCATTTATATTTAGGTTAAATATAAGATATGACTTGTAGAGCATGTTAGCTTGCAAATTATGCCCAAGAACATAATTTATTATGCCATATGTCTTACTAACAAGCAACAATGCCTCTAACCACAGGTCACGTACGAAAAATAATGCCCCGTTTAAGGCATATCCACTGAAGGTGTGGAGCGGAAAATGAAAATAAATACGGCCTTTTAAAATGTAAATGTTCCAGCGATTTCATTCCGTCAACCCCTTAGAACACAGCAAGAGCTAAACTCAGGTGTTTGCAAGTAGTTTTATTTAAAACGGAGAGAGCTGCCTTCAGCCAGTGTTTTCTGTTGTACAGACATGAGAGTCAAGGCTCCGAGCTCTCGGTCTGCGAACTACATCACTAAGCCTCTTTTAAAAGCATTTAAATAAAAACAGTCCAGCGACTGTACACAATGTAAACAGATTATCATTTTAAAGAGCTAAGCGCATATGAGCTGTTTTATGTGGTTTACGGATGAGCTTCGGGGCTGGCGTTTCTTCGTCCGTGTTCACAAAACTACATATTTTAAAGGCATTAAAAAAAAAAAAAAAAAAACACTTCAGCGATTGAACAATAATAGTAGATTAGTGTATTTAAAACGTTAAAATGCTTGCTTATTTGTGCTGCATTTTTGTGGAAACGAATAAGCTAGTAAAGACTGTTTCATATGGTCTCATCGTTTGAACCACGTTAGTTCAACAAAGTACGGCTGTTGTTAAAGACCTCACCAACTAATAACTTATGCTATTTAACTGATTAGAGTTCTCAAAAAAAATGCAACTGTATTGAACATATAATCACTCATTTAATATTTTTTGTTCCCTGTCATTTCGCTGTATTTTCTGTTTGATTTAGCACAGGTTCGTCATACTCAGAAAGTTCCCTTAGGCATTTGTGCGCATGCGCACTACTCATAAAGGGTGATTTAATAGAGGACGCACAAAAATACAGATTAAAATCATTTATATTTAGGTTAAATATAAGATATGACTTGTAATGCATGTTAGCTTGCAAATTATGCCCAAGAACATAATTTATTATGCCATATGTCTTACTAACAAGCAACAATGCCTCTAACCACAGGTCACGTACGAAAAATAATGCCCCGTTTAAGGCATTCCACTCCACTGAAGGTGTGGAGCGGAAAATGAAAATAAATACGGCCTTTTAAAATTTAAATGTTCCAGCGATTTCATTCCGTCAACCCCTTAGAACACAGCAAGAGCTAAACTCAGGTGTTTGCAAGTAATTTTATTTAAAACGGAGAGAGCTGCCTTCAGCCAGTGTTTTCTGTTGTACTGACATGAGAGTCAAGGCTCCGAGCTCTCGGTCTGCGAACTACATCACTATGCCTCTTTTAAAAGCATTTAAATAAAAACAGTCCAGCGACTGTACACAATGTAAACAGATTATCATTTTAAAGAGCTAAGCGCATATGAGCTGTTTTATGTGGTTTACGGATGAGCTTCGGGGCTGGCGTTTCTTCGTCCGTGTTCACAAAACTACATATTTTAAAGGCATTAAAATAAATAAATAAATAAAAAAACACTTCAGCGATTGAACAATAATAGTAGATTAGTGTATTTAAAACGTTAAAATGCTTGCTTATTTGTGCTGCATTTTTGTGGAAACGAATAAGCTAGTAAAGACTGTTTCATATGGTCTCATCGTTTGAACCACGTTAGTTCAACAAAGTACGGCTGTTGTTAAAGACCTCACCAACTAATAACTTATGCTATTTAACTGATTAGAGTTCTCAAAAAAAATGCAACTGTATTGAACATATAATCACTCATTTAATATTTTTTGTTCCCTGTCATTTCGCTGTATTTTCTGTTTGATTTAGCACAGGTTCCCTCTTACGTCATACTCCGAAAGTTCCCTTAGGCATTTGTGCGCATGCGCACTACTCATAAAGGGTGATTTAATAGAGGACGCACAAAAATACAGATTAAAATCATTTATATTTAGGTTAAATATAAGATATGACTTGTAGAGCATGTTAGCTTGCAAATTATGCCCAAGAACATAATTTATTATGCCATATGTCTTACTAACAAGCAACAATGCCTCTAACCACAGGTCACGTACGAAAAATAATGCCCCGTTTAAGGCATATCCACTGAAGGTGTGGAGCGGAAAATGAAAATAAATACGGCCTTTTAAAATGTAAATGTTCCAGCGATTTCATTCCGTCAACCCCTTAGAACACAGCAAGAGCTAAACTCAGGTGTTTGCAAGTAGTTTTATTTAAAACGGAGAGAGCTGCCTTCAGCCAGTGTTTTCTGTTGTACAGACATGAGAGTCAAGGCTCCGAGCTCTCGGTCTGCGAACTACATCACTAAGCCTCTTTTAAAAGCATTTAAATAAAAACAGTCCAGCGACTGTACACAATGTAAACAGATTATCATTTTAAAGAGCTAAGCGCATATGAGCTGTTTTATGTGGTTTACGGATGAGCTTCGGGGCTGGCGTTTCTTCGTCCGTGTTCACAAAACTACATATTTTAAAGGCATTAAAAAAAAAAAAAAAAAACACTTCAGCGATTGAACAATAATAGTAGATTAGTGTATTTAAAACGTTAAAATGCTTGCTTATTTGTGCTGCATTTTTGTGGAAACGAATAAGCTAGTAAAGACTGTTTCATATGGTCTCATCGTTTGAACCACGTTAGTTCAACAAAGTACGGCTGTTGTTAAAGACCTCACCAACTAATAACTTATGCTATTTAACTGATTAGAGTTCTCAAAAAAAATGCAACTGTATTGAACATATAATCACTCATTTAATATTTTTTGTTCCCTGTCATTTCGCTGTATTTTCTGTTTGATTTAGCACAGGTTCGTCATACTCAGAAAGTTCCCTTAGGCATTTGTGCGCATGCGCACTACTCATAAAGGGTGATTTAATAGAGGACGCACAAAAATACAGATTAAAATCATTTATATTTAGGTTAAATATAAGATATGACTTGTAATGCATGTTAGCTTGCAAATTATGCCCAAGAACATAATTTATTATGCCATATGTCTTACTAACAAGCAACAATGCCTCTAACCACAGGTCACGTACGAAAAATAATGCCCCGTTTAAGGCATTCCACTCCACTGAAGGTGTGGAGCGGAAAATGAAAATAAATACGGCCTTTTAAAATTTAAATGTTCCAGCGATTTCATTCCGTCAACCCCTTAGAACACAGCAAGAGCTAAACTCAGGTGTTTGCAAGTAATTTTATTTAAAACGGAGAGAGCTGCCTTCAGCCAGTGTTTTCTGTTGTACTGACATGAGAGTCAAGGCTCCGAGCTCTCGGTCTGCGAACTACATCACTATGCCTCTTTTAAAAGCATTTAAATAAAAACAGTCCAGCGACTGTACACAATGTAAACAGATTATCATTTTAAAGAGCTAAGCGCATATGAGCTGTTTTATGTGGTTTACGGATGAGCTTCGGGGCTGGCGTTTCTTCGTCCGTGTTCACAAAACTACATATTTTAAAGGCATTAAAATAAATAAATAAATAAAAAAACACTTCAGCGATTGAACAATAATAGTAGATTAGTGTATTTAAAACGTTAAAATGCTTGCTTATTTGTGCTGCATTTTTGTGGAAACGAATAAGCTAGTAAAGACTGTTTCATATGGTCTCATCGTTTGAGCACGTTAGTTCAACAAAGTACGGCTGTTGTTAAAGACCTCACCAACTAATAACTTATGCTATTTAACTGATTAGAGTTCTCAAAAAAATGCAACTGTATTGAACATATAATCACTCATTTAATATTTTTTGTTCCCTGTCATTTCGCTGTATTTTCTGTTTGATTTAGCACAGGTTCCCTCTTACGTCATACTCAGAAAGTTCCCTTAGGCATTTGTGCGCATGCGCACTACTCATAAAGGGTGATTTAATAGAGGACGCACAAAAATACAGATTAAAATCATTTATATTTAGGTTAAATATAAGATATGACTTGTAGAGCATGTTAGCTTGCAAATTATGCCCAAGAACATAATTTATTATGCCATATGTCTTACTAACAAGCAACAATGCCTCTAACCACAGGTCACGTACGAAAAATAATGCCCCGTTTAAGGCATTCCACTCCACTGAAGGTGTGGAGCTGAAAATGAAAATAAATACGGCCTTTTAAAATTTAAATGTTCCAGCGATTTCATTCCGTCAACCCCTTAGAACACAGCAAGAGCTAAACTCAGGTGTTTGCAAGTAGTTTTATTTAAAACGGAGAGAGCTGCCTTCAGCCAGTGTTTTCTGTTGTACAGACATGAGAGTCAAGGCTCCGAGCTCTCGGTCTGCGAACTACATCACTAAGCCTCTTTTAAAAGCATTTAAATAAAAACAGTCCAGCGACTGTACACAATGTAAACAGATTATCATTTTAAAGAGCTAAGCGCATATGAGCTGTTTTATGTGGTTTACGGATGAGCTTCGGGGCTGGCGTTTCTTCGTCCGTGTTCACAAAACTACATATTTTAAAGGCATTAAAAAAAAAAAAAAAAAACACTTCAGCGATTGAACAATAATAGTAGATTAGTGTATTTAAAACGTTAAAATGCTTGCTTATTTGTGCTGCATTTTTGTGGAAACGAATAAGCTAGTAAAGACTGTTTCATATGGTCTCATCGTTTGAACCACGTTAGTTCAACAAAGTACGGCTGTTGTTAAAGACCTCACCAACTAATAACTTATGCTATTTAACTGATTAGAGTTCTCAAAAAAAATGCAACTGTATTGAACATATAATCACTCATTTAATATTTTTTGTTCCCTGTCATTTCGCTGTATTTTCTGTTTGATTTAGCACAGGTTCCCTCTTACGTCATACTCCGAAAGTTCCCTTAGGCATTTGTGCGCATGCGCACTACTCATAAATGGTGCTTTATAGAGGACGCACAAAAATACTGAATAAAATCATTTATATTTAGGTTAAACGGAGGATATAGCTTGTACTGCATTATAGTGTAGCCAGTAACGCCTAGTGTACAATAGATACTCTACTTCCCTTGTGTATCAATATGAATGATAGGACACACAGTAACAGGCCAGATCACCAGATTCGCTATGGAGGGCAAAAATTAGGCAATTAAATCAACACAAGGACCAGACAGACCAAGAGAATGACTTTACCAATGTAACTTTTTACTTTAAATTGAAATGAGTAAAATAATGGAATGTAATGACAGCAAAATGAATAAATAAAATAAAATACAATAATGAGTTCTTCTTTTTTCCTCCAGGAAAGTATGCTTTTTTTGGGGGTTATTTTCCAAACATCTATTTATGATGTATTTGTTCACTGGACTATTTATTTTGATATGTATAATATTACTTATATTTCAATTTATTTTACTTTAATACTGGTATATTTTAACTTATGCTAGGTGGTTTCCTTTGAGGTTTAAATTGTTTCTTTGAATAAACCTGACTCAAAACAAAACCCACAATATGAAACAGCTGTAACAATCAGATTTGTATAACAAAAAAAAAAAAAAAACACTTGACTGTAAAAACTTACAGTAATTCAATGTAAACAATTTCAGTCCATGAAATGAGTGAGTGTCAGTGTGTGTGTATATGCAAATGTAACGAAAGTTCCTTGAAATCGAATGAATCCAACGAATGTAAAGTCTCTTGGTGCAGTAATGGTAGTGCAATTTCATGTGGTGTAATGTCCAACCAGGCACGGACAACTCTTTATAGAACTTAGTGGTAGAGTAACGGATGAGAAATACCACACAATAGATGAATCCCGTTGGTAACAGCAATTAAGGCACAGATCACAATGTAGAACAGAAATCCCTCTCGTCTCTGCCTACGGTTCCGGGTGGCTCGCCATCTCAGATCACAGTTTCAACCTCACAAAAAAAACTTGACCTGTTTACACAAACAGGATCAAAAATATTTCAGACAATTTATATGACTGTATTACCCTCACAGCTCAAGAAAATGACATTTAAACACCAACAGTGAATATAAAAATACAATCTGAGCACTTTTGTCACTTAATGTGCAATTATAACATTCACAGAGCTAGTTAGCATTTCATCACATACACCAGTACATTCTTAAGTGCATAGTATATTAACACACAACCTTTAACAGTAACTACATATACACTCACATAAACACATTAGAATGCCAATATAACACATTGACTCAAAATTACAACAAATTAAACATTGTTTGGTTTAAAACTCACCAAATCCGGGTGATATCAATATCAAATTATAAACCGCATCTGGAGATACAGGCCTCACGATCCACTAGCATCCGCTTCAATCATCAAACATCACACTTTTAATCTCTCTTCTGACACCCGCGATTTTCTAGCGTGTTTCTCTTCTCTCGCTATGCGTCTCATCACAGTGACATCACACAGAGCGCCGACCATATGACAAAACATTATGCTTTCTTTTTAGTTAAAAATTATTATTTTTTTAGTTTTCACTTTTCAGAATAGCCTTTTTTAGACTATTTTTAAAAGAAATTAATATTCTTTTGTGAAAATAAATTCATACTAATTTATATTTAATTTCCTCTAACCAGCTCAATCCTAATATGGGTTACATTAGCTTGCAAATTATACCCAAGAACATAATTTATTAAGCCATATGTCTTACTAACAAGAAACAATGCCTCTAACCACAGGTCACGTACGAAAAATAATGCCCCGTTAAAGCCATTCAAAAATGAAAATAAATACGGCCTTTTAAAATTTAAATGTTCCAGCGATTTCATTCCGTCAACCCCTTAGAACACACCAAGAGCTAATTTCAGGTGTTTGCGAGTAGTTTTATTTAAAACGGAGAGAGCTGACTTCAGCCAGTGTTTTCTGTTGTACTGACATGAGAGTCAAGGCTCCGAGCTCTCGGTCTGCGAACTACATCACTGAGCCTCTTTTAAAAGCATTTAAATAAAAACACTCCAGCGACTGTACGCAATGTAAACATAATATCATTTTAAAGAGCTATATTAAGCGCATATGAGCTGTTTTATATGGTTTACTGATGAGCTTCAGGGCTGGCGTTTCTTCGTCCGTGTTCACAAAACTACATATTTTAAAGGCATTAAAACAAATAAAAAATAAAAACACTCCAGCGATTGAACAGTACTAGTAGATTAGTGTATTGAAAACGTTAAAATGCTTGCTTATTTGTGCTGCAATTTTGTGGAAACGAATTAGCTAGTAAAGACTGTTTCATGAATATGGTCTCATCGTTTGAACCACATAGTTCAACAAAGTACGGCCGTTTTTAATGACCTCACCAACTAATAACTTATGCTATTTAACTGATTAGAGTTCTCAAAAAAAAAAAAAAGCAACTGTATTGAACAAGGCACCTAATCACTCATTTAATATGTTTTGTTCCCTGTCATTTCGCTGTATGTTCTGTTTGATTTAGCACAGGTTCCCTCTTACGTCATACTCCGAAAGTTCCCTTAGGCATTTGTGCGCATGCGCACTACTCATAAATGGTGCTTTATAGAGGACGCACAAAAATACTGAATAAAATCATTTATATTTAGGTTAAACGTAGGATATTGCTTGTACTGCATGTTAGCTTGCACATTATACCCAAGAACATAATTTATTAAGCCATATGTCTTACTAACACGAAACAATGCCACAGGTCACGTACGAAAAATAATGCCCCGTTTAGGCCATTCCACTCCACTGAAGGGGTGGAGCTGAAAAATGAAAATAAATACGGCCTTTTAAAATTTAAATGTTCCAGCTATTTCATTCCGACAACCCCTTTTAGAACACACCAAGAGCTAAAATCAGGTGTTTGCGAGTAGTTTTATTTAAAACGGAGAGAGCTGCCTTCAGCCAGTGTTTTCTGTTGTCCTGACATGAGAGTCAAGGCTCCGAGCTCTCGGTCTGCGAACTACATCACTAAGCCTCTTTTAAAAGCATTTAAATAAAAACAGTCCAGCGACTGTACACAATGTAAACAGATTATCATTTTAAAGAGCTAAGCGCATAAGAGCTGTTTTATGTGGTTTACGGATGAGCTTCGGGGCTGGCGTTTCTTCGTCCGTGTTCACAAAACTACATATTTTAAAGGCATTAAAAAAAATAAATTAAAAAAAAAACACTTCAGCGATTGAACAATAACAGTAGATTAGTGTATTTAAAACGTTAAAATGCTTGCTTATTTGTGCTGCATTTTTGTGGAAACGAATAAGCTAGTAAAGACTGTTTCATATGGTCTCATCGTTTGAACCACGTTAGTTCAACAAAGTACGGCTGTTGTTAAAGACCTCACCAACTAATAACTTATGCTATTTAACTGATTAGAGTTCTCAAAAAAAATGCAACTGTATTGAACATATAATCACTCATTTAATATTTTTTGTTCCCTGTCATTTCGCTGTATTTTCTGTTTGATTTAGCACAGGTTCCCTCTTACGTCATACTCCGAAAGTTCCCTTAGGCATTTGTGCGCATGCGCACTACTCATAAATGGTGCTTTATAGAGGACGCACAAAAATACTGAATAAAATCATTTATATTTAGGTTAAACGGAGGATATAGCTTGTACTGCATTATAGTGTAGCCAGTAACGCCTAGTGTACAATAGATACTCTACTTCCCTTGTGTATCAATATGAATGATAGGACACACAGTAACAGGCCAGATCACCAGATTCGCTATGGAGGGCAAAAATTAGGCAATTAAATCAACACAAGGACCAGACAGACCAAGAGAATGACTTTACCAATGTAACTTTTTACTTTAAATTGAAATGAGTAAAATAATGGAATGTAATGACAGCAAAATGAATAAATAAAATAAAATACAATAATGAGTTCTTCTTTTTTCCTCCAGGAAAGTATGCTTTTTTTGGGGGTTATTTTCCAAACATCTATTTATGATGTATTTGTTCACTGGACTATTTATTTTGATATGTATAATATTACTTATATTTCAATTTATTTTACTTTAATACTGGTATATTTTAACTTATGCTAGGTGGTTTCCTTTGAGGTTTAAATTGTTTCTTTGAATAAACCTGACTCAAAACAAAACCCACAATATGAAACAGCTGTAACAATCAGATTTGTATAACAAAAAAAAAAAAAAAACACTTGACTGTAAAAACTTACAGTAATTCAATGTAAACAATTTCAGTCCATGAAATGAGTGAGTGTCAGTGTGTGTGTATATGCAAATGTAACGAAAGTTCCTTGAAATCGAATGAATCCAACGAATGTAAAGTCTCTTGGTGCAGTAATGGTAGTGCAATTTCATGTGGTGTAATGTCCAACCAGGCACGGACAACTCTTTATAGAACTTAGTGGTAGAGTAACGGATGAGAAATACCACACAATAGATGAATCCCGTTGGTAACAGCAATTAAGGCACAGATCACAATGTAGAACAGAAATCCCTCTCGTCTCTGCCTACGGTTCCGGGTGGCTCGCCATCTCAGATCACAGTTTCAACCTCACAAAAAAAACTTGACCTGTTTACACAAACAGGATCAAAAATATTTCAGACAATTTATATGACTGTATTACCCTCACAGCTCAAGAAAATGACATTTAAACACCAACAGTGAATATAAAAATACAATCTGAGCACTTTTGTCACTTAATGTGCAATTATAACATTCACAGAGCTAGTTAGCATTTCATCACATACACCAGTACATTCTTAAGTGCATAGTATATTAACACACAACCTTTAACAGTAACTACATATACACTCACATAAACACATTAGAATGCCAATATAACACATTGACTCAAAATTACAACAAATTAAACATTGTTTGGTTTAAAACTCACCAAATCCGGGTGATATCAATATCAAATTATAAACCGCATCTGGAGATACAGGCCTCACGATCCACTAGCATCCGCTTCAATCATCAAACATCACACTTTTAATCTCTCTTCTGACACCCGCGATTTTCTAGCGTGTTTCTCTTCTCTCGCTATGCGTCTCATCACAGTGACATCACACAGAGCGCCGACCATATGACAAAACATTATGCTTTCTTTTTAGTTAAAAATTATTATTTTTTTAGTTTTCACTTTTCAGAATAGCCTTTTTTAGACTATTTTTAAAAGAAATTAATATTCTTTTGTGAAAATAAATTCATACTAATTTATATTTAATTTCCTCTAAAAAAAAAACACTTCAGCGATTGAACAATAACAGTAGATTAGTGTATTTAAAACGTTAAAATGCTTGCTTATTTGTGCTGCATTTTTGTGGAAACGAATAAGCTAGTAAAGACTGTTTCATATGGTCTCATCGTTTGAACCACGTTAGTTCAACAAAGTACGGCTGTTGTTAAAGACCTCACCAACTAATAACTTATGCTATTTAACTGATTACAGTTCTCAAAAAAAATGCAACTGTATTGAACATATAATCACTCATTTAATATTTTTTGTTCCCTGTCATTTCGCTGTATTTTCTGTTTGATTTAGCACAGGTTCCCTCTTACGTCATACTCAGAAAGTTCCCTTAGGCATTTGTGCGCATGCGCACTACTCATAAAGGGTGATTTAATAGATGACGCACAAAAATACAGATTAAAATAATTTATATTTAGGTTAAATATAAGATATGACTTGTAGAGCATGTTAGCTTGCAAATTATGCCCAAGAACATAATTTATTATGCCATATGTCTTACTAACAAGCAACAATGCCTCTAACCACAGGTCACGTACGAAAAATAATGCCCCGTTTAAGGCATTCCACTCCACTGAAGGTGTGGAGCGGAAAATGAAAATAAATACGGCCTTTTAAAATTTAAATGTTCCAGCGATTTCATTCCGTCAACCCCTTAGAACACAGCAAGAGCTAAACTCAGGTGTTTGCAAGTAATTTTATTTAAAACGGAGAGAGCTGCCTTCAGCCAGTGTTTTCTGTTGTACTGACATGAGAGTCAAGGCTCCGAGCTCTCGGTCTGCGAACTACATCACTATGCCTCTTTTAAAAGCATTTAAATAAAAACAGTCCAGCGACTGTACACAATGTAAACAGATTATCATTTTAAAGAGCTAAGCGCATATGAGCTGTTTTATGTGGTTTACGGATGAGCTTCGGGGCTGGCGTTTCTTCGTCCGTGTTCACAAAACTACATATTTTAAAGGCATTAAAATAAATAAATAAATAAAAAAACACTTCAGCGATTGAACAATAATAGTAGATTAGTGTATTTAAAACGTTAAAATGCTTGCTTATTTGTGCTGCATTTTTGTGGAAACGAATAAGCTAGTAAAGACTGTTTCATATGGTCTCATCGTTTGAACCACGTTAGTTCAACAAAGTACGGCTGTTGTTAAAGACCTCACCAACTAATAACTTATGCTATTTAACTGATTAGAGTTCTCAAAAAAAATGCAACTGTATTGAACATATAATCACTCATTTAATATTTTTTGTTCCCTGTCATTTCGCTGTATTTTCTGTTTGATTTAGCACAGGTTCGTCATACTCAGAAAGTTCCCTTAGGCATTTGTGCGCATGCGCACTACTCATAAAGGGTGATTTAATAGAGGACGCACAAAAATACAGATTAAAATCATTTATATTTAGGTTAAATATAAGATATGACTTGTAATGCATGTTAGCTTGCAAATTATGCCCAAGAACATAATTTATTATGCCATATGTCTTACTAACAAGCAACAATGCCTCTAACCACAGGTCACGTACGAAAAATAATGCCCCGTTTAAGGCATTCCACTCCACTGAAGGTGTGGAGCGGAAAATGAAAATAAATACGGCCTTTTAAAATTTAAATGTTCCAGCGATTTCATTCCGTCAACCCCTTAGAACACAGCAAGAGCTAAACTCAGGTGTTTGCAAGTAATTTTATTTAAAACGGAGAGAGCTGCCTTCAGCCAGTGTTTTCTGTTGTACTGACATGAGAGTCAAGGCTCCGAGCTCTCGGTCTGCGAACTACATCACTATGCCTCTTTTAAAAGCATTTAAATAAAAACAGTCCAGCGACTGTACACAATGTAAACAGATTATCATTTTAAAGAGCTAAGCGCATATGAGCTGTTTTATGTGGTTTACGGATGAGCTTCGGGGCTGGCGTTTCTTCGTCCGTGTTCACAAAACTACATATTTTAAAGGCATTAAAATAAATAAATAAATAAAAAAACACTTCAGCGATTGAACAATAATAGTAGATTAGTGTATTTAAAACGTTAAAATGCTTGCTTATTTGTGCTGCATTTTTGTGGAAACGAATAAGCTAGTAAAGACTGTTTCATATGGTCTCATCGTTTGAACCACGTTAGTTCAACAAAGTACGGCTGTTGTTAAAGACCTCACCAACTAATAACTTATGCTATTTAACTGATTAGAGTTCTCAAAAAAAATGCAACTGTATTGAACATATAATCACTCATTTAATATTTTTTGTTCCCTGTCATTTCGCTGTATTTTCTGTTTGATTTAGCACAGGTTCGTCATACTCAGAAAGTTCCCTTAGGCATTTGTGCGCATGCGCACTACTCATAAAGGGTGATTTAATAGAGGACGCACAAAAATACAGATTAAAATCATTTATATTTAGGTTAAATATAAGATATGACTTGTAATGCATGTTAGCTTGCAAATTATGCCCAAGAACATAATTTATTATGCCATATGTCTTACTAACAAGCAACAATGCCTCTAACCACAGGTCACGTACGAAAAATAATGCCCCGTTTAAGGCATTCCACTCCACTGAAGGTGTGGAGCGGAAAATGAAAATAAATACGGCCTTTTAAAATTTAAATGTTCCAGCGATTTCATTCCGTCAACCCCTTAGAACACAGCAAGAGCTAAACTCAGGTGTTTGCAAGTAATTTTATTTAAAACGGAGAGAGCTGCCTTCAGCCAGTGTTTTCTGTTGTACTGACATGAGAGTCAAGGCTCCGAGCTCTCGGTCTGCGAACTACATCACTATGCCTCTTTTAAAAGCATTTAAATAAAAACAGTCCAGCGACTGTACACAATGTAAACAGATTATCATTTTAAAGAGCTAAGCGCATATGAGCTGTTTTATGTGGTTTACGGATGAGCTTCGGGGCTGGCGTTTCTTCGTCCGTGTTCACAAAACTACATATTTTAAAGGCATTAAAATAAATAAATAAATAAAAAAACACTTCAGCGATTGAACAATAATAGTAGATTAGTGTATTTAAAACGTTAAAATGCTTGCTTATTTGTGCTGCATTTTTGTGGAAACGAATAAGCTAGTAAAGACTGTTTCATATGGTCTCATCGTTTGAGCACGTTAGTTCAACAAAGTACGGCTGTTGTTAAAGACCTCACCAACTAATAACTTATGCTATTTAACTGATTAGAGTTCTCAAAAAAATGCAACTGTATTGAACATATAATCACTCATTTAATATTTTTTGTTCCCTGTCATTTCGCTGTATTTTCTGTTTGATTTAGCACAGGTTCCCTCTTACGTCATACTCAGAAAGTTCCCTTAGGCATTTGTGCGCATGCGCACTACTCATAAAGGGTGATTTAATAGAGGACGCACAAAAATACAGATTAAAATCATTTATATTTAGGTTAAATATAAGATATGACTTGTAGAGCATGTTAGCTTGCAAATTATGCCCAAGAACATAATTTATTATGCCATATGTCTTACTAACAAGCAACAATGCCTCTAACCACAGGTCACGTACGAAAAATAATGCCCCGTTTAAGGCATTCCACTCCACTGAAGGTGTGGAGCTGAAAATGAAAATAAATACGGCCTTTTAAAATTTAAATGTTCCAGCGATTTCATTCCGTCAACCCCTTAGAACACAGCAAGAGCTAAACTCAGGTGTTTGCAAGTAGTTTTATTTAAAACGGAGAGAGCTGCCTTCAGCCAGTGTTTTCTGTTGTACAGACATGAGAGTCAAGGCTCCGAGCTCTCGGTCTGCGAACTACATCACTAAGCCTCTTTTAAAAGCATTTAAATAAAAACAGTCCAGCGACTGTACACAATGTAAACAGATTATCATTTTAAAGAGCTAAGCGCATATGAGCTGTTTTATGTGGTTTACGGATGAGCTTCGGGGCTGGCGTTTCTTCGTCCGTGTTCACAAAACTACATATTTTAAAGGCATTAAAAAAAAAAAAAAAAACACTTCAGCGATTGAACAATAATAGTAGATTAGTGTATTTAAAACGTTAAAATGCTTGCTTATTTGTGCTGCATTTTTGTGGAAACGAATAAGCTAGTAAAGACTGTTTCATATGGTCTCATCGTTTGAACCACGTTAGTTCAACAAAGTACGGCTGTTGTTAAAGACCTCACCAACTAATAACTTATGCTATTTAACTGATTAGAGTTCTCAAAAAAAATGCAACTGTATTGAACATATAATCACTCATTTAATATTTTTTGTTCCCTGTCATTTCGCTGTATTTTCTGTTTGATTTAGCACAGGTTCGTCATACTCAGAAAGTTCCCTTAGGCATTTGTGCGCATGCGCACTACTCATAAAGGGTGATTTAATAGAGGACGCACAAAAATACAGATTAAAATCATTTATATTTAGGTTAAATATAAGATATGACTTGTAATGCATGTTAGCTTGCAAATTATGCCCAAGAACATAATTTATTATGCCATATGTCTTACTAACAAGCAACAATGCCTCTAACCACAGGTCACGTACGAAAAATAATGCCCCGTTTAAGGCATTCCACTCCACTGAAGGTGTGGAGCGGAAAATGAAAATAAATACGGCCTTTTAAAATTTAAATGTTCCAGCGATTTCATTCCGTCAACCCCTTAGAACACAGCAAGAGCTAAACTCAGGTGTTTGCAAGTAATTTTATTTAAAACGGAGAGAGCTGCCTTCAGCCAGTGTTTTCTGTTGTACTGACATGAGAGTCAAGGCTCCGAGCTCTCGGTCTGCGAACTACATCACTAAGCCTCTTTTAAAAGCATTTAAATAAAAACAGTCCAGCGACTGTACACAATGTAAACAGATTATCATTTTAAAGAGCTAAGCGCATATGAGCTGTTTTATGTGGTTTACGGATGAGCTTCGGGGCTGGCGTTTCTTCGTCCGTGTTCACAAAACTACATATTTTAAAGGCATTAAAATAAATAAATAATAAAAAAAAAAACACTTCAGCGATTGAACAATAATAGTAGATTAGTGTATTTAAAACGTTAAAATGCTTGCTTATTTGTGCTGCATTTTTGTGGAAACGAATAAGCTAGTAAAGACTGTTTCATATGGTCTCATCGTTTGAACCACGTTAGTTCAACAAAGTACGGCTGTTGTTAAAGACCTCACCAACTAATAACTTATGCTATTTAACTGATTAGAGTTCTCAAAAAAATGCAACTGTATTGAACATATAATCACTCATTTAATATTTTTTGTTCCCTGTCATTTCGCTGTATTTTCTGTTTGATTTAGCACAGGTTCCCTCTTACGTCATACTCAGAAAGTTCCCTTAGGCATTTGTGCGCATGCGCACTACTCATAAAGGGTGATTTAATAGAGGACGCACAAAAATACAGATTAAAATCATTTATATTTAGGTTAAATATAAGATATGACTTGTAGTGCATGTTAGCTTGCAAATTATGCCCAAGAACATAATTTATTATGCCATATGTCTTACTAACAAGCAACAATGCCTCTAACCACAGGTCACGTACGAAAAATAATGCCCCGTTTAAGGCATATCCACTGAAGGTGTGGAGCTGAAAATGAAAATAAATACCGCCTTTTAAAATTTAAATGTTCCAGCGATTTCATTCCGTCAACCCCTTAGAACACAGCAAGAGCTAAACTCAGGTGTTTGCAAGTAGTTTTATTTAAAACGGAGAGAGCTGCCTTCAGCCAGTGTTTTCTGTTGTACTGACATGAGAGTCAAGGCTCCGAGCTCTCGGTCTGCGAACTACATCACTAAGCCTCTTTTAAAAGCATTTAAATAAAAACAGTCCAGGGACTGTACACAATGTAAACAGATTATCATTTTAAAGAGCTAAGCGCATATGAGCTGTTTTATGTGGTTTACGGATGAGCTTCGGGGCTGGCGTTTCTTCGTCCGTGTTCACAAAACTATATATTTTAAAGGCATTAAAAAAAAAACACTTCAGCGATTGAACAATAATAGTAGATTAGTGTATTTAAAACGTTAAAATGCTTGCTTATTTGTGCTGCATTTTTGTGGAAACGAATAAGCTAGTAAAGACTGTTTCATATGGTCTCATCGTTTGAACCACGTTAGTTCAACAAAGTACGGCTGTTGTTAAAGACCTCACCAACTAATAACTTATGCTATTTAACTGATTAGAGTTCTCAAAAAAATGCAACTGTATTGACCATATAATCACTCATTTAATATTTTTTGTTCCCTGTCATTTCGCTGTATTTTCTGTTTGATTTAGCACAGGTTCCCTCTTACGTCATACTCCGAAAGTTCCCTTTAGGCATTTGTGCGCATGCGCACTACTCATAAAGGGTGATTTAATAGAGGACGCACAAAAATACAGATTAAAATCATTTATATTTAGGTTAAATATAAGATATGACTTGTAGTGCATGTTAGCTTGCAAATTATGCCCAAGAACATAATTTATTATGCCATATGTCTTACTAACAAGCAACAATGCCTCTAACCACAGGTCACGTACGAAAAATAATGCCCCGTTTAAGGCATTCCACTCCACTGAAGGTGTGGAGCTGAAAATGAAAATAAATACGGCCTTTTAAAATTTAAATGTTCCAGCGATTTCATTCCGTCAACCCCTTAGAACACAGCAAGAGCTAAACTCAGGTGTTTGCAAGTAGTTTTATTTAAAACGGAGAGAGCTGCCTTCAGCCAGTGTTTTCTGTTGTACTGACATGAGAGTCAAGGCTCCGAGCTCTCGGTCTGCGAACTACATCACTAAGCCTCTTTTAAAAGCATTTAAATAAAAACAGTCCAGGGACTGTACACAATGTAAACAGATTATCATTTTAAAGAGCTAAGCGCATATGAGCTGTTTTATGTGGTTTACGGATGAGCTTCGGGGCTGGCGTTTCTTCGTCCGTGTTCACAAAACTATATATTTTAAAGGCATTAAAAAAAAAACACTTCAGCGATTGAACAATAATAGTAGATTAGTGTATTTAAAACGTTAAAATGCTTGCTTATTTGTGCTGCATTTTTGTGGAAACGAATAAGCTAGTAAAGACTGTTTCATATGGTCTCATCGTTTGAACCACGTTAGTTCAACAAAGTACGGCTGTTGTTAAAGACCTCACCAACTAATAACTTATGCTATTTAACTGATTAGAGTTCTCAAAAAAATGCAACTGTATTGAACATATAATCACTCATTTAATATTTTTTGTTCCCTGTCATTTCGCTGTATTTTCTGTTTGATTTAGCACAGGTTCCCTCTTACGTCATACTCAGAAAGTTCCCTTAGGCATTTGTGCGCATGCGCACTACTCATAAAGGGTGATTTAATAGAGGACGCACAAAAATACAGATTAAAATCATTTATATTTAGGTTAAATATAAGATATGACTTGTAGTGCATGTTAGCTTGCAAATTATGCCCAAGAACATAATTTATTATGCCATATGTCTTACTAACAAGCAACAATGCCTCTAACCACAGGTCACGTACGAAAAATAATGCCCCGTTTAAGGCATATCCACTGAAGGTGTGGAGCTGAAAATGAAAATAAATACCGCCTTTTAAAATTTAAATGTTCCAGCGATTTCATTCCGTCAACCCCTTAGAACACAGCAAGAGCTAAACTCAGGTGTTTGCAAGTAGTTTTATTTAAAACGGAGAGAGCTGCCTTCAGCCAGTGTTTTCTGTTGTACTGACATGAGAGTCAAGGCTCCGAGCTCTCGGTCTGCGAACTACATCACTAAGCCTCTTTTAAAAGCATTTAAATAAAAACAGTCCAGGGACTGTACACAATGTAAACAGATTATCATTTTAAAGAGCTAAGCGCATATGAGCTGTTTTATGTGGTTTACGGATGAGCTTCGGGGCTGGCGTTTCTTCGTCCGTGTTCACAAAACTATATATTTTAAAGGCATTAAAAAAAAAACACTTCAGCGATTGAACAATAATAGTAGATTAGTGTATTTAAAACGTTAAAATGCTTGCTTATTTGTGCTGCATTTTTGTGGAAACGAATAAGCTAGTAAAGACTGTTTCATATGGTCTCATCGTTTGAACCACGTTAGTTCAACAAAGTACGGCTGTTGTTAAAGACCTCACCAACTAATAACTTATGCTATTTAACTGATTAGAGTTCTCAAAAAAATGCAACTGTATTGACCATATAATCACTCATTTAATATTTTTTGTTCCCTGTCATTTCGCTGTATTTTCTGTTTGATTTAGCACAGGTTCCCTCTTACGTCATACTCCGAAAGTTCCCTTTAGGCATTTGTGCGCATGCGCACTACTCATAAAGGGTGATTTAATAGAGGACGCACAAAAATACAGATTAAAATCATTTATATTTAGGTTAAATATAAGATATGACTTGTAGTGCATGTTAGCTTGCAAATTATGCCCAAGAACATAATTTATTATGCCATATGTCTTACTAACAAGCAACAATGCCTCTAACCACAGGTCACGTACGAAAAATAATGCCCCGTTTAAGGCATTCCACTCCACTGAAGGTGTGGAGCTGAAAATGAAAATAAATACGGCCTTTTAAAATTTAAATGTTCCAGCGATTTCATTCCGTCAACCCCTTAGAACACAGCAAGAGCTAAACTCAGGTGTTTGCAAGTAGTTTTATTTAAAACGGAGAGAGCTGCCTTCAGCCAGTGTTTTCTGTTGTACTGACATGAGAGTCAAGGCTCCGAGCTCTCGGTCTGCGAACTACATCACTAAGCCTCTTTTAAAAGCATTTAAATAAAAACAGTCCAGGGACTGTACACAATGTAAACAGATTATCATTTTAAAGAGCTAAGCGCATATGAGCTGTTTTATGTGGTTTACGGATGAGCTTCGGGGCTGGCGTTTCTTCGTCCGTGTTCACAAAACTATATATTTTAAAGGCATTAAAAAAAAACACTTCAGCGATTGAACAATAATAGTAGATTAGTGTATTTAAAACGTTAAAATGCTTGCTTATTTGTGCTGCATTTTTGTGGAAACGAATAAGCTAGTAAAGACTGTTTCATATGGTCTCATCGTTTGAACCACGTTAGTTCAACAAAGTACGGCTGTTGTTAAAGACCTCACCAACTAATAACTTATGCTATTTAACTGATTAGAGTTCTCAAAAAAATGCAACTGTATTGAACATATAATCACTCATTTAATATTTTTTGTTCCCTGTCATTTCGCTGTATTTTCTGTTTGATTTAGCACAGGTTCCCTCTTACGTCATACTCCAAAAGTTCCCTTAGGCATTTGTGCGCATGCGCACTTCTCATAAAGGGTGATTTAATAGAGGACGCACAAAAATACAGATTAAAATCATTTATATTTAGGTTAAATATAAGATATGACTTGTAGTGCATGTTAGCTTGCAAATTATGCCCAAGAACATAATTTATTATGCCATATGTCTTACTAACAAGCAACAATGCCTCTAACCACAGGTCACGTACGAAAAATAATGCCCCGTTTAAGGCATTCCACTCCACTGAAGGTGTGGAGCTGAAAATGAAAATAAATACGGCCTTTTAAAATTTAAATATTCCAGCGATTTCATTCCGTCAACCCCTTAGAACACAGCAAGAGCTAAACTCAGGTGTTTGCAAGTAGTTTTATTTAAAACGGAGAGAGCTGCCTTCAGCTAGTGTTTTCTGTTGTACTGACATGAGAGTCAAGGCTCCGAGCTCTCGGTCTGCGAACTACATCACTAAGCCTCTTTTAAAAGCATTTAAATAAAAACAGTCCAGCGACTGTACACAATGTAAACAGATTATCATTTTAAAGAGCTAAGCGCATATGAGCTGTTTTATGTGGTTTACGGATGAGCTTCGGGGCTGGCGTTTCTTCGTCCGTGTTCACAAAACTACATATTTTAAAAGCATTAAAAAAAAAAAAAAAAAAACACTTCAGCGATTGAACAATAATAGTAGATTAGTGTATTTAAAACGTTAAAATGCTTGCTTATTTGTGCTGCATTTTTGTGGAAACGAATAAGCTAGTAAAGACTGTTTCATATGGTCTCATCGTTTGAACCACGTTAGTTCAACAAAGTACGGCTGTTGTTAAAGACCTCACCAACTAATAACTTATGCTATTTAACTGATTAGAGTTCTCAAAAAAATGCAACTGTATTGAACATATAATCACTCATTTAATATTTTTTGTTCCCTGTCATTTCGCTGTATTTTCTGTTTGATTTAGCACAGGTTCCCTCTTACGTCATACTCCGAAAGTTCCCTTAGGCATTTGTGCGCATGCGCACTACTCATAAAGGGTGATTTAATAGAGGACGCACAAAAATACAGATTAAAATCATTTATATTTAGGTTAAATATGAGATATGACTTGTAGTGCATGTTAGCTTGCAAATTATGCCCAAGAACATAATTTATTATGCCATATGTCTTACTAACAAGCAACAATGCCTCTAACCACAGGTCACGTACGAAAAATAATGCCCCGTTTAAGGCATTCCACTCCACTGAAGGTGTGGAGCGGAAAATGAAAATAAATACGGCCTTTTAAAATTTAAATGTTCCAGCGATTTCATTCCGTCAACCCCTTAGAACACAGCAAGAGCTAAACTCAGGTGTTTGCAAGTAATTTTATTTAAAACGGAGAGAGCTGCCTTCAGCCAGTGTTTTCTGTTGTACTGACATGAGAGTCAAGGCTCCGAGCTCTCGGTCTGCGAACTACATCACTAAGCCTCTTTTAAAAGCATTTAAATAAAAACAGTCCAGCGACTGTACACAATGTAAACAGATTATCATTTTAAAGAGCTAAGCGCATATGAGCTGTTTTATGTGGTTTACGGATGAGCTTCGTGGCTGGCGTTTCTTCGTCCGTGTTCACAAAACTATATATTTTAAAGGCATTAAAAAAAAAAAAAAAAAAAAAAAAAAAAAAATTCAGCGATTGAACAATAATAGTAGATTAGTGTATTTAAAACGTTAAAATGCTTGCTTATTTGTGCTGCATTTTTGTGGAAACGAATAAGCTAGTAAAGACTGTTTCATATGGTCTCATCGTTTGAACCACGTTAGTTCAACAAAGTACGGCTGTTGTTAAAGACCTCACCAACTAATAACTTATGCTATTTAACTGATTAGAGTTCTCAAAAAAATGCAACTGTATTGAACATATAATCACTCATTTAATATTTTTTGTTCCCTGTCATTTCGCTGTATTTTCTGTTTGATTTAGCACAGGTTCCCTCTTACGTCATACTCCGAAAGTTCCCTTAGGCATTTGTGCGCATGCGCACTACTCATAAAGGGTGATTTAATAGAGGACGCACAAAAATACAGATTAAAATCATTTATATTTAGGTTAAATATAAGATATGACTTGTAGTGCATGTTAGCTTGCAAATTATGCCCAAGAACATAATTTATTTTGCCATATGTCTTACTAACAAGCAACAATGCCTCTAACCACAGGTCACGTACGAAAAATAATGCCCCGTTTAAGGCATATCCACTGAAGGTGTGGAGCGGAAAATGAAAATAAATACGGCCTTTTAAAATTTAAATGTTCCAGCGATTTCATTCCGTCAACCCCTTAGAACACAGCAAGAGCTAAACTCAGGTGTTTGCAAGTAATTTTATTTAAAACGGAGAGAGCTGCCTTCAGCCAGTGTTTTCTGTTGTACTGACATGAGAGTCAAGGCTCCGAGCTCTCGGTCTGCGAACTACATCACTAAGCCTCTTTTAAAAGCATTTAAATAAAAACAGTCCAGCGACTGTACACAATGTAAACAGATTATCATTTTAAAGAGCTAAGCGCATATGAGCTGTTTTATGTGGTTTACGGATGAGCTTCGGGGCTGGCGTTTCTTCGTCCGTGTTCACAAAACTACATATTTTAAAAGCATTAAAAAAAAAAAAAAAAAAAACACTTCAGCGATTGAACAATAATAGTAGATTAGTGTATTTAAAACGTTAAAATGCTTGCTTATTTGTGCTGCATTTTTGTGGAAACGAATAAGCTAGTAAAGACTGTTTCATATGGTCTCATCGTTTGAACCACGTTAGTTCAACAAAGTACGGCTGTTGTTAAAGACCTCACCAACTAATAACTTATGCTATTTAACTGATTAGAGTTCTCAAAAAAATGCAACTGTATTGAACATATAATCACTCATTTAATATTTTTTGTTCCCTGTCATTTCGCTGTATTTTCTGTTTGATTTAGCACAGGTTCCCTCTTACGTCATACTCAGAAAGTTCCCTTAGGCATTTGTGCGCATGCGCACTACTCATAAAGGGTGATTTAATAGAGGACGCACAAAAATACAGATTAAAATCATTTATATTTAGGTTAAATATAAGATATGACTTGTAGTGCATGTTAGCTTGCAAATTATGCCCAAGAACATAATTTATTATGCCATATGTCTTACTAACAAGCAACAATGCCTCTAACCACAGGTCACGTACGAAAAATAATGCCCCGTTTAAGGCATATCCACTGAAGGTGTGGAGCTGAAAATGAAAATAAATACCGCCTTTTAAAATTTAAATGTTCCAGCGATTTCATTCCGTCAACCCCTTAGAACACAGCAAGAGCTAAACTCAGGTGTTTGCAAGTAGTTTTATTTAAAACGGAGAGAGCTGCCTTCAGCCAGTGTTTTCTGTTGTACTGACATGAGAGTCAAGGCTCCGAGCTCTCGGTCTGCGAACTACATCACTAAGCCTCTTTTAAAAGCATTTAAATAAAAACAGTCCAGGGACTGTACACAATGTAAACAGATTATCATTTTAAAGAGCTAAGCGCATATGAGCTGTTTTATGTGGTTTACGGATGAGCTTCGGGGCTGGCGTTTCTTCGTCCGTGTTCACAAAACTATATATTTTAAAGGCATTAAAAAAAAAACACTTCAGCGATTGAACAATAATAGTAGATTAGTGTATTTAAAACGTTAAAATGCTTGCTTATTTGTGCTGCATTTTTGTGGAAACGAATAAGCTAGTAAAGACTGTTTCATATGGTCTCATCGTTTGAACCACGTTAGTTCAACAAAGTACGGCTGTTGTTAAAGACCTCACCAACTAATAACTTATGCTATTTAACTGATTAGAGTTCTCAAAAAAATGCAACTGTATTGACCATATAATCACTCATTTAATATTTTTTGTTCCCTGTCATTTCGCTGTATTTTCTGTTTGATTTAGCACAGGTTCCCTCTTACGTCATACTCCGAAAGTTCCCTTTAGGCATTTGTGCGCATGCGCACTACTCATAAAGGGTGATTTAATAGAGGACGCACAAAAATACAGATTAAAATCATTTATATTTAGGTTAAATATAAGATATGACTTGTAGTGCATGTTAGCTTGCAAATTATGCCCAAGAACATAATTTATTATGCCATATGTCTTACTAACAAGCAACAATGCCTCTAACCACAGGTCACGTACGAAAAATAATGCCCCGTTTAAGGCATTCCACTCCACTGAAGGTGTGGAGCTGAAAATGAAAATAAATACGGCCTTTTAAAATTTAAATGTTCCAGCGATTTCATTCCGTCAACCCCTTAGAACACAGCAAGAGCTAAACTCAGGTGTTTGCAAGTAGTTTTATTTAAAACGGAGAGAGCTGCCTTCAGCCAGTGTTTTCTGTTGTACTGACATGAGAGTCAAGGCTCCGAGCTCTCGGTCTGCGAACTACATCACTAAGCCTCTTTTAAAAGCATTTAAATAAAAACAGTCCAGCGACTGTACACAATGTAAACAGATTATCATTTTAAAGAGCTAAGCGCATATGAGCTGTTTTATGTGGTTTACGGATGAGCTTCGGGGCTGGCGTTTCTTCGTCCGTGTTCACAAAACTATATATTTTAAAGGCATTAAAAAAAAACACTTCAGCGATTGAACAATAATAGTAGATTAGTGTATTTAAAACGTTAAAATGCTTGCTTATTTGTGCTGCATTTCTGTGGAAACGAATTAGCTAGTAAAGACTGTTTCATATGGTCTCATCGTTTGAACCACGTTAGTTCAACAAAGTACGGCTGTTGTTCTTCTTCTTCTTCTTTTTGTTTTATGGCGGGTGGCATCCAACGTTAAGGTGCATTACCGCCACCTACTATACCGGAGTGTGAACCAGAGTAACTAACAGACACTTTAACCCCAAATATCCAAAGAAGAGAACTTCTTTATAATAATAATAAAAAAAAAAAAAAAAAAAAAAAAAAAAAAAAAAAAACCTTTTTCTTTTCTTCATTATATATATATATATATATATATATATATATATATATATATATATATATACACACATACTTAAATAAATAATTAAATAGTAATAATAATAACTAATCTTTATACCCTATTAATTAACCCAGTTTCCCTCAAAAATAAAATTAAAGAACTATAACTTCTTGTTTGATTGAGTATTTGTTTTACATCTAGTGTCTCCTGCATTGACCTTCTGAGTATTTCTCTTTCTGTAACATATTTTTGACAGTAACATAGTACATGATCTACTGATTCCTCCGCCTGTCTACATTCACACAGACCTGTTGGATGTTTCCCAATGAGATGCAATGACTTATTTAGTCTTGTGTGACCCAGCCTTAATCTTGATATTATATTTTCCTCCTTGGTACTTCGCCGTGTTTTCCTCATCCTTCCCACTTCCTTCTGAATGATATAGAGATGTCTGCCTGTATTTCCCTTATTCCATTTTTCTTGCCATTGACTGATAATTTTATTTTTAATCATTGTCTTTATTTCCATCTTGCTTAATAATATGTTCATTGTAATTTCTTGCCTGATTGCTTCCTTTGCTAATGAATCTGCCATTTCATTGCCTTTAATTCCCCTGTGGGCCGGCACCCACATAAATGTAACAATTATATTCACATTGTGAAGTCTGAAAAGAGTCTCATATATTTCATTAATTACGTCTTGTCTACTCCGGGATGAAAATGATTGTAAGGATAACATTGCTGAACTTGAGTCTGAACACAAAATAACTTTGTTTAATTTAGCTTGTTCTACCCAGAGCAACGCTGCTGCAATTGCTATTAGCTCAACTGTATAAACTCCCAGGTGATCTGTCGTTCTCCTATTAATAGACACTTGTAAAGATGGAATGGTAAATGCATATGCAGTTCTTCCTGTTGGATCTTTGGATCCATCTGTATATATTGCTACATAATTCTGGTACACTGTTTGAATCCTATCCTCTACCAATACTGGCAAATTTCCCATTTCTTTAAATAGATTACTATTTTCCAGCAAGTATAAATCAACGTGTACTGGGAGAAATAACCATGGAGCAGTTACTGTAACTGGCACTGTAGGAATGTATGCTTCCTGATTTAATCCCATTTTCTTTGCTATAATCACAGAGAGCCATGCAAAACACTGACTCTTCGCTCTCTCACTCTCCCAACATGGGAGAAGTACCTTAGTGGTTGGATTTCTAACCTCTGTATGTCCTTTTAAATTTGCCCAGTAATTCATCATTAACTGTTCCCTTCTCAGGCACATAGGCATTTCTCCCATCTCCACTTGCAGAGCATTAACAGGCGTTGACTTAACTGCACCACAGCACAATCTCAATGCTTGAGCTTGTACTGCTTCTAACTTTTGTAGTGACGTTTTAGCTGCAGCTCCATATACAAAACTACCATAATCCAATACTGATCTAATCAATGCTATATATATGTTTTTCATTGCACCTCTACTTGCTCCCCACTCAGATCCTGATAAACATCTCATAACATTTAATACCTTCTTACATTTGTTAAGTATCTTATTAATATGTTCAGTCCAGATTAGCTTGGAATCAAACCACATTCCCAGGAACTTAAAAACTTTTACTTGCTCAATTATTTGTCCATACAGTCTTACCTCCATTCCATTGATTTCCTTTTTCTTCCTAGTAAATATTAGTGATTTAGTCTTTTCTACTGAAAACTTAAAACCCCATGAATATGACCATTTTTCAACCAACCTGATCGACTCTTGTATCTTTATTTTAATGTGGTCAACATTCCTTCCCCTTTTCCATAACGCTCCATCATCTGCAAATAAAGAACAACTAATATCATGTGGTACTTGGGAAAAAACATCATTTATCATGATAGAGAAAAGCAGTGGACTAATGACACTCCCCTGAGGAGTGCCATTATCTACCAAATACTTCCTGGACAACATTGTACCAATTCTAACTCGAATAGTTCTGCCAAATAAGAAGTCTTTAATCCAATTAAAAACTCTTCCTGAAATTCCTATTTTATGTAACTTAATCATCACTCCCTCTTTCCAAACCATATCGTAAGCTTTCTCGACATCAAAGAAAACTGCCATAACTGACTCTTTGTTAACCTGTGCCTTCTTGATTTCTGTTTCCAGACATATAATTGGGTCCATTGTTCCTCTCCCTCTCCTGAATCCACTTTGGTAAGGTGTAAAAAGCTCTTTTGATTCCAAATAAAATGTCAGCCTTTCAGCAATCATTCTTTCCATTATTTTGCCTAGGTGCGATGTTAAAGCTATTGGCCTATAGTTCCCTGGTTTCGAAGGATCTTTTCCTGGCTTCCTAATAGGGATAATTACTGCTTCTTTCCAAGCATTAGGTAGTTTCCCCATATCCCATACTTTATTATATAGACCTAAGAGCTTCAAAGCTGCTAGAGTGCCTAAATGTTTTAACATTATATAGCATATTCCATCTTCTCCAGGAGACGTTAACCCAGATCTTGCTATTACTCGTTTCATCTCACCCATCGTAAATGGAACATCCAAAACACTGTTACTGTCATGTCTTCTCTCCAGAACTCCAGGATAAGCTGCTCTAGTCATCATTCTGCCTCTCTTAGCCACCTCAGACAAATTATGAGAACTATGAGTTTTAACCAGTTCTTTCGCGATCATTTCTGCCTTCTCCTCATCAAAAATCGCTACTTCCTCATCCCTCTTTAATACTGGATACTGATACTCTTTCCTAATTCCTCTCATACTTTTAATCATTCCCCATACGTCCCCAACTGGTGTTACTCTTCCTATTTTATTACAAAAATTTCGCCAACTATGCCTTTTTGCACTACGTATTATTTTCCTAACCTTAGCTTGCGCTTTCCTATATACAATTAAATTCAGAAAACTATGTGTTCTTCTTAACATCCTGAACGCTTTATTCCTCTCTTTCACTGCTCTATCACACTCATCTGTCCACCAAGGGACAGCCTTTCTCTTCATTTTTCCTTTACTTTTAGATATTGACTGATTTGCCGCCTCTATTAAAGTTATTCTAATACTCTCCTCGACCCCCTCAATATCCTCACTTAGGTCTATTTTACACATTTCCTTTTCACAAATATATGTAAATACTTCCCACTTAGCAGAACTAAATATCCACCTTCCCATCATTTCACCTTTTCTTTTACTCTTTCCCAATGATATTTGACAGAACACTGGGAAATGGTCGCTGCCTATTGTGGTATCTTCTAACACATCCCATTCACATCTTCCACTTAGATTCTTAGTTACTAATGTTAAATCTAATACTGAAGTGTTCCCAGTGCGTACATCTAACCTGGTCCCTCTCCCATCATTTAAACAAACCATTTGTTTTTCTTCTAATAACTCCTCTATGACCTCCCCATTTGTATCTGTTCTAACTCCTCCCCATAAAGTGCTATGAGCATTAAAATCCCCACAGACCAACACCCTTTCACTATCCATCCCATCAATTTGAATGAAATTATCTAAAAATAATCTCTTACACGGATTATAAAAATTAACAACTACAAACTTTCCCTCACCTGTCCATATCTCCACCACCACATAATCTAATTCTTTTCCTATACCACCCTCTCTAAATGCAATATCTTTCTGAATAAATGTAGCACACCCCCCTCCAATTCCCCCTTCCCTATCACTTCTAACAGACAAGTAACCAACTATTGTAAAATCCAAATTTGGTTTTAGCCATGTTTCCTGTACACAAATCACATCCGGTTTGATGGGTAACTCATCTATAAACCTTTTAAATTCCTGCCCATTAGCCAATAAGCTTCTTGCATTCCATTGCAAACAGAGAACCATTACTACCCAGTTCCTAACTGTTCCTGACTTGTTTGGATACTGAGCTCATTTCTAACCTCCTCCCAAGTCAGTCCCCTAATATCTAGATGATGGACTGCTGCTTTTACAATGACTTGTATTCTCTCTGTTTTAGACTTGATCCCCATTGTAGCATTGAGTACTCCTGCTATGAATATAACTAGTTTCTTCATGTCAACCATCACCCTTTCCTCATTTGTCTGCTCTGAATCCTTATTGAGTTGTTTCCCTGTACTACTCCTCCTTCCATTTTCCCTCTCTGGTTTACTATCCTCACAGCCTCTGCATACGTCATCTTACCCTGAATCCTCACCTGTTGTACTTCTTTTTCCCTTCTCAGTACCTCACAGCCACCATACGCCACACTGTGATTTCCACCACAATTACAACATCTGGGTTGTTCCTTGCGGTTACACTGCTCATAACTATGGTCTTCACCACATCTAGCACATCTTCTTTTTCCTTTGCAAGTTTTGGTTGTATGACCAAATCTTTGACAGTTATAACATCTCATTGGCGTTGGTACATATTCTCTAACATTATAACTCATAAAGCCTAAGGTAACTTTTTTGGGAAGCACTTCATCTTCAAATTCAATCAGAATAGACTCACTATCTAGTCGTACTCCCTCACGATTTACCTGCAGCCTCTTAACATTCTTCACAGTTCCTCCCTTTAAGTTTGCCTTAATTTCATCCACAGCTATACTAACTGGAACTCCCCAGATCACTCCTTTATACCACTTGGTTCCTTTCTCAATATAATTTGTACTCACCACTTTGTTTCTCCCTATTTCTTTCATTCTACCCGCCCGCTGTCTTTGTTCCTCATTCCTACAAACGATCAACAAATTACCATCTCTCAACACCTTTGCCATATGAATATCACCAACCTGATTTTTTAAAACGGTTGTTAGTTTTACCGGACTCATTGGCAAAATTCCCTTCTCCTCCGCGAATCTCAATATGATTTTGAAACCATCACCTGCCTGTTCCCTTTCCTCATTTCCTTCTCCAACACCTCCACCACCTCTTATTTTTTTCGATTTATTTCCTGCTACATCATCTCCCCTCTTCTCCTTTATTCTCATATTTCCTTGGGTTATATCCATACTGTCCTCACTATCATCATTATCAGTCTCTCCCCACTCTGGTCCATTCACAGTATAGTTGTGCCGACCCGCCACCACTTTCTTCCATTCATTACTCTTTTTCATTTTAGTAAAGCCTTTTATTCGACTGCCACCAGACAATCGTATCTTTATTTCAGTATCATCTGATAGATCACTTTGCTTGGATTGATGTCCCGGAAAAGTTTTAACCATATAAGAACGCTAAACCGACCGTCGAATTGGCGTCCTCCACCGTAGTTCCAGAGCCACGTCTCCCGGCGCCGTCACCGCTTCCAACGCACCTCTAACCCTGCCAACCGAGGCTCCGAGGAAACATCCTCCTACGGCTGTTGTTAAAGACCTCACCAACTAATAACTTATGCTATTTAACTGATTAGAGTTCTCAAAAAAAATGCAACTGTATTGAACATATAATCACTCATTTAATATTTTTTGTTCCCTGTCATTTCGCTGTATTTTCTGTTTGATTTAGCACAGGTTCCCTCTTACGTCATACTCCAAAAGTTCCCTTAGGCATTTGTGCGCATGCGCACTTCTCATAAAGGGTGATTTAATAGAGGACGCACAAAAATACAGATTAAAATCATTTATATTTAGGTTAAATATAAGATATGACTTGTAGTGCATGTTAGCTTGCAAATTATGCCCAAGAACATAATTTATTATGCCATATGTCTTACTAACAAGCAACAATGCCTCTAACCACAGGTCACGTACGAAAAATAATGCCCCGTTTAAGGCATTCCACTCCACTGAAGGTGTGGAGCTGAAAATGAAAATAAATACGGCCTTTTAAAATTTAAATATTCCAGCGATTTCATTCCGTCAACCCCTTAGAACACAGCAAGAGCTAAACTCAGGTGTTTGCAAGTAGTTTTATTTAAAACGGAGAGAGCTGCCTTCAGCTAGTGTTTTCTGTTGTACTGACATGAGAGTCAAGGCTCCGAGCTCTCGGTCTGCGAACTACATCACTAAGCCTCTTTTAAAAGCATTTAAATAAAAACAGTCCAGCGACTGTACACAATGTAAACAGATTATCATTTTAAAGAGCTAAGCGCATATGAGCTGTTTTATGTGGTTTACGGATGAGCTTCGGGGCTGGCGTTTCTTCGTCCGTGTTCACAAAACTACATATTTTAAAAGCATTAAAAAAAAAAAAAAAAAACACTTCAGCGATTGAACAATAATAGTAGATTAGTGTATTTAAAACGTTAAAATGCTTGCTTATTTGTGCTGCATTTTTGTGGAAACGAATAAGCTAGTAAAGACTGTTTCATATGGTCTCATCGTTTGAACCACGTTAGTTCAACAAAGTACGGCTGTTGTTAAAGACCTCACCAACTAATAACTTATGCTATTTAACTGATTAGAGTTCTCAAAAAAATGCAACTGTATTGAACATATAATCACTCATTTAATATTTTTTGTTCCCTGTCATTTCGCTGTATTTTCTGTTTGATTTAGCACAGGTTCCCTCTTACGTCATACTCCGAAAGTTCCCTTAGGCATTTGTGCGCATGCGCACTACTCATAAAGGGTGATTTAATAGAGGACGCACAAAAATACAGATTAAAATCATTTATATTTAGGTTAAATATGAGATATGACTTGTAGTGCATGTTAGCTTGCAAATTATGCCCAAGAACATAATTTATTATGCCATATGTCTTACTAACAAGCAACAATGCCTCTAACCACAGGTCACGTACGAAAAATAATGCCCCGTTTAAGGCATTCCACTCCACTGAAGGTGTGGAGCGGAAAATGAAAATAAATACGGCCTTTTAAAATTTAAATGTTCCAGCGATTTCATTCCGTCAACCCCTTAGAACACAGCAAGAGCTAAACTCAGGTGTTTGCAAGTAATTTTATTTAAAACGGAGAGAGCTGCCTTCAGCCAGTGTTTTCTGTTGTACTGACATGAGAGTCAAGGCTCCGAGCTCTCGGTCTGCGAACTACATCACTAAGCCTCTTTTAAAAGCATTTAAATAAAAACAGTCCAGCGACTGTACACAATGTAAACAGATTATCATTTTAAAGAGCTAAGCGCATATGAGCTGTTTTATGTGGTTTACGGATGAGCTTCGTGGCTGGCGTTTCTTCGTCCGTGTTCACAAAACTATATATTTTAAAGGCATTAAAAAAAAAAAAAAAAAAAAAAAAAAAAAAAAAATTCAGCGATTGAACAATAATAGTAGATTAGTGTATTTAAAACGTTAAAATGCTTGCTTATTTGTGCTGCATTTTTGTGGAAACGAATAAGCTAGTAAAGACTGTTTCATATGGTCTCATCGTTTGAACCACGTTAGTTCAACAAAGTACGGCTGTTGTTAAAGACCTCACCAACTAATAACTTATGCTATTTAACTGATTAGAGTTCTCAAAAAAATGCAACTGTATTGAACATATAATCACTCATTTAATATTTTTTGTTCCCTGTCATTTCGCTGTATTTTCTGTTTGATTTAGCACAGGTTCCCTCTTACGTCATACTCCGAAAGTTCCCTTAGGCATTTGTGCGCATGCGCACTACTCATAAAGGGTGATTTAATAGAGGACGCACAAAAATACAGATTAAAATCATTTATATTTAGGTTAAATATAAGATATGACTTGTAGTGCATGTTAGCTTGCAAATTATGCCCAAGAACATAATTTATTTTGCCATATGTCTTACTAACAAGCAACAATGCCTCTAACCACAGGTCACGTACGAAAAATAATGCCCCGTTTAAGGCATATCCACTGAAGGTGTGGAGCGGAAAATGAAAATAAATACGGCCTTTTAAAATTTAAATGTTCCAGCGATTTCATTCCGTCAACCCCTTAGAACACAGCAAGAGCTAAACTCAGGTGTTTGCAAGTAATTTTATTTAAAACGGAGAGAGCTGCCTTCAGCCAGTGTTTTCTGTTGTACTGACATGAGAGTCAAGGCTCCGAGCTCTCGGTCTGCGAACTACATCACTAAGCCTCTTTTAAAAGCATTTAAATAAAAACAGTCCAGCGACTGTACACAATGTAAACAGATTATCATTTTAAAGAGCTAAGCGCATATGAGCTGTTTTATGTGGTTTACGGATGAGCTTCGGGGCTGGCGTTTCTTCGTCCGTGTTCACAAAACTACATATTTTAAAAGCATTAAAAAAAAAAAAAAACACTTCAGCGATTGAACAATAATAGTAGATTAGTGTATTTAAAACGTTAAAATGCTTGCTTATTTGTGCTGCATTTTTGTGGAAACGAATAAGCTAGTAAAGACTGTTTCATATGGTCTCATCGTTTGAACCACGTTAGTTCAACAAAGTACGGCTGTTGTTAAAGACCTCACCAACTAATAACTTATGCTATTTAACTGATTAGAGTTCTCAAAAAAATGCAACTGTATTGAACATATAATCACTCATTTAATATTTTTTGTTCCCTGTCATTTCGCTGTATTTTCTGTTTGATTTAGCACAGGTTCCCTCTTACGTCATACTCCAAAAGTTCCCTTAGGCATTTGTGCGCATGCGCACTACTCATAAAGGGTGATTTAATAGAGGACGCACAAAAATACAGATTAAAATCATTTATATTTAGGTTAAATATAAGATATGACTTGTAGTGCATGTTAGCTTGCAAATTATGCCCAAGAACATAATTTATTATGCCATATGTCTTACTAACAAGCAACAATGCCTCTAACCACAGGTCACGTACGAAAAATAATGCCCCGTTTAAGGCATTCCACTCCACTGAAGGTGTGGAGCTGAAAATGAAAATAAATACGGCCTTTTAAAATTTAAATATTCCAGCGATTTCATTCCGTCAACCCCTTAGAACACAGCAAGAGCTAAACTCAGGTGTTTGCAAGTAGTTTTATTTAAAACGGAGAGAGCTGCCTTCAGCCAGTGTTTTCTGTTGTACTGACATGAGAGTCAAGGCTCCGAGCTCTCGGTCTGCGAACTACATCACTAAGCCTCTTTTAAAAGCATTTAAATAAAAACAGTCCAGCGACTGTACACAATGTAAACAGATTATCATTTTAAAGAGCTAAGCGCATATGAGCTGTTTTATGTGGTTTACGGATGAGCTTCGGGGCTGGCGTTTCTTCGTCCGTGTTCACAAAACTACATATTTTAAAAGCATTAAAAAAAAAAAAAAACACTTCAGCGATTGAACAATAATAGTAGATTAGTGTATTTAAAACGTTAAAATGCTTGCTTATTTGTGCTGCATTTTTGTGGAAACGAATAAGCTAGTAAAGACTGTTTCATATGGTCTCATCGTTTGAACCACGTTAGTTCAACAAAGTACGGCTGTTGTTAAAGACCTCACCAACTAATAACTTATGCTATTTAACTGATTAGAGTTCTCAAAAAAATGCAACTGTATTGAACATATAATCACTCATTTAATATGTTTTGTTCCCTGTCATTTCGCTGTATTTTCTGTTTGATTTAGCACAGGTTCCCTCTTACGTCATACTCAGAAAGTTCCCTTAGGCATTTGTGCGCATGCGCACTACTCATAAAGGGTGATTTAATAGAGGACGCACAAAAATACAGATTAAAATCATTTATATTTAGGTTAAATATAAGATATGACTTGTAGTGCATGTTAGCTTGCAAATTATGCCCAAGAACATAATTTATTATGCCATATGTCTTACTAACAAGCAACAATGCCTCTAACCACAGGTCACGTACGAAAAATAATGCCCCGTTTAAGGCATTCCACTCCACTGAAGGTGTGGAGCGGAAAATGAAAATAAATACGGCCTTTTAAAATTTAAATGTTCCAGCGATTTCATTCCGTCAACCCCTTAGAACACAGCAAGAGCTAAACTCAGGTGTTTGCAAGTAATTTTATTTAAAACGGAGAGAGCTGCCTTCAGCCAGTGTTTTCTGTTGTACTGACATGAGAGTCAAGGCTCCGAGCTCTCGGTCTGCGAACTACATCACTAAGCCTCTTTTAAAAGCATTTAAATAAAAACAGTCCAGCGACTGTACACAATGTAAACAGATTATCATTTTAAAGAGCTAAGCGCATATGAGCTGTTTTATGTGGTTTACGGATGAGCTTCGGGGCTGGCGTTTCTTCGTCCGTGTTCACAAAACTACATATTTTAAAGGCATTAAAATAAATAAATAATAAAAAAAAAACACTTCAGCGATTGAACAATAATAGTAGATTAGTGTATTTAAAACGTTAAAATGCTTGCTTATTTGTGCTGCATTTTTGTGGAAACGAATAAGCTAGTAAAGACTGTTTCATATGGTCTCATCGTTTGAACCACGTTAGTTCAACAAAGTACGGCTGTTGTTAAAGACCTCACCAACTAATAACTTATGCTATTTAACTGATTAGAGTTCTCAAAAAAATGCAACTGTATTGAACATATAATCACTCATTTAATATTTTTTGTTCCCTGTCATTTCGCTGTATTTTCTGTTTGATTTAGCACAGGTTCCCTCTTACGTCATACTCAGAAAGTTCCCTTAGGCATTTGTGCGCATGCGCACTACTCATAAAGGGTGATTTAATAGAGTACGCACAAAAATACAGATTAAAATCATTTATATTTAGGTTAAATATAAGATATGACTTGTAGTGCATGTTAGCTTGCAAATTATGCCCAAGAACATAATTTATTATGCCATATGTCTTACTAACAAGCAACAATGCCTCTAACCACAGGTCACGTACGAAAAATAATGCCCCGTTTAAGGCATATCCACTGAAGGTGTGGAGCTGAAAATGAAAATAAATACCGCCTTTTAAAATTTAAATGTTCCAGCGATTTCATTCCGTCAACCCCTTAGAACACAGCAAGAGCTAAACTCAGGTGTTTGCAAGTAGTTTTATTTAAAACGGAGAGAGCTGCCTTCAGCCAGTGTTTTCTGTTGTACTGACATGAGAGTCAAGGCTCCGAGCTCTCGGTCTGCGAACTACATCACTAAGCCTCTTTTAAAAGCATTTAAATAAAAACAGTCCAGGGACTGTACACAATGTAAACAGATTATCATTTTAAAGAGCTAAGCGCATATGAGCTGTTTTATGTGGTTTACGGATGAGCTTCGGGGCTGGCGTTTCTTCGTCCGTGTTCACAAAACTATATATTTTAAAGGCATTAAAAAAAAAACACTTCAGCGATTGAACAATAATAGTAGATTAGTGTATTTAAAACGTTAAAATGCTTGCTTATTTGTGCTGCATTTTTGTGGAAACGAATAAGCTAGTAAAGACTGTTTCATATGGTCTCATCGTTTGAACCACGTTAGTTCAACAAAGTACGGCTGTTGTTAAAGACCTCACCAACTAATAACTTATGCTATTTAACTGATTAGAGTTCTCAAAAAAATGCAACTGTATTGAACATATAATCACTCATTTAATATTTTTTTGTTCCCTGTCATTTCGCTCTATTTTCTGTTTGATTTAGCACAGGTTCCCTCTTACATCATACTCCAAAAGTTCCCTTAGGCATTTGTGCGCATGCGCACTACTCATAAAGGGTGATTTAATAGAGGACGCACAAAAATACAGATTAAAATCATTTATATTTAGGTTAAATATAAGATATGACTTGTAGTGCATGTTAGCTTGCAAATTATGCCCAAGAACATAATTTATTATGCCATATGTCTTACTAACAAGCAACAATGCCTCTAACCACAGGTCACGTACGAAAAATAATGCCCCGTTTAAGGCATTCCACTCCACTGAAGGTGTGGAGCGGAAAATGAAAATAAATACGGCCTTTTAAAATTTAAATGTTCCAGCGATTTCATTCCGTCAACCCCTTAGAACACAGCAAGAGCTAAACTCAGGTGTTTGCAAGTAATTTTATTTAAAACGGAGAGAGCTGCCTTCAGCCAGTGTTTTCTGTTGTACTGACATGAGAGTCAAGGCTCCGAGCTCTCGGTCTGCGAACTACATCACTAAGCCTCTTTTAAAAGCATTTAAATAAAAACAGTCCAGCGACTGTACACAATGTAAACAGATTATCATTTTAAAGAGCTAAGCGCATATGAGCTGTTTTATGTGGTTTACGGATGAGCTTCGGGGCTGGCGTTTCTTCGTCCGTGTTCACAAAACTACATATTATATAGGCATTAAAATAAATAAATAAATAAAAAAACACTTCAGCGATTGAACAATAATAGTAGATTAGTGTATTTAAAACGTTAAAATGCTTGCTTATTTGTGCTGCATTTTTGTGGAAACGAATAAGCTAGTAAAGACTGTTTCATATGGTCTCATCGTTTGAACCACGTTAGTTCAACAAAGTACGGCTGTTGTTAAAGACCTCACCAACTAATAACTTATGCTATTTAACTGATTAGAGTTCTCAAAAAAAAAATGCAACTGTATTGAACATATAATCACTCATTTAATATTTTTTGTTCCCTGTCATTTCGCTGTATTTTCTGTTTGATTTAGCACAGGTTCCCTCTTACGTCATACTCAGAAAGTTCCCTTAGGCATTTGTGCGCATGCGCACTACTCATAAAGGGTGATTTAATAGAGGACGCACAAAAATACAGATTAAAATCATTTATATTTAGGTTAAATATAAGATATGACTTGTAGAGCATGTTAGCTTGCAAATTATGCCCAAGAACATAATTTATTATGCCATATGTCTTACTAACAAGCAACAATGCCTCTAACCACAGGTCACGTACGAAAAATAATGCCCCGTTTAAGGCATATCCACTGAAGGTGTGGAGCGGAAAATGAAAATAAATACGGCCTTTTAAAATGTAAATGTTCCAGCGATTTCATTCCGTCAACCCCTTAGAACACAGCAAGAGCTAAACTCAGGTGTTTGCAAGTAGTTTTATTTAAAACGGAGAGAGCTGCCTTCAGCCAGTGTTTTCTGTTGTACAGACATGAGAGTCAAGGCTCCGAGCTCTCGGTCTGCGAACTACATCACTAAGCCTCTTTTAAAAGCATTTAAATAAAAACAGTCCAGCGACTGTACACAATGTAAACAGATTATCATTTTAAAGAGCTAAGCGCATATGAGCTGTTTTATGTGGTTTACGGATGAGCTTCGGGGCTGGCGTTTCTTCGTCCGTGTTCACAAAACTACATATTTTAAAGGCATTAAAATAAATAAATAAATAAAAAAACACTTCAGCGATTGAACAATAATAGTAGATTAGTGTATTTAAAACGTTAAAATGCTTGCTTATTTGTGCTGCATTTTTGTGGAAACGAATAAGCTAGTAAAGACCGTTTCATATGGTCTCATCGTTTGAACCACGTTAGTTCAACAAAGTACGGTTGTTGTTAAAGACCTCACCAACTAATAACTTATGCTATTTAACTGATTAGAGTTCTCAAAAAAATGCAACTGTATTCAACATATAATCACTCATTTAATATTTTTTGTTCCCTGTCATTTCGCTGTATTTTCTGTTTGATTTAGCACAGGTTCGTCATACTCAGAAAGTTCCCTTAGGCATTTGTGCGCATGCGCACTACTCATAAAGGGTGATTTAATAGAGGACGCACAAAAATACAGATTAAAATCATTTATATTTAGGTTAAATATAAGATATGACTTGTAGAGCATGTTAGCTTGCAAATTATGCCCAAGAACATAATTTATTATGCCATATGTCTTACTAACAAGCAACAATGCCTCTAACCACAGGTCACGTACGAAAAATAATGCCCCGTTTAAGGCATATCCACTGAAGGTGTGGAGCGGAAAATGAAAATAAATACGGCCTTTTAAAATGTAAATGTTCCAGCGATTTCATTCCGTCAACCCCTTAGAACACAGCAAGAGCTAAACTCAGGTGTTTGCAAGTAGTTTTATTTAAAACGGAGAGAGCTGCCTTCAGCCAGTGTTTTCTGTTGTACAGACATGAGAGTCAAGGCTCCGAGCTCTCGGTCTGCGAACTACATCACTAAGCCTCTTTTAAAAGCATTTAAATAAAAACAGTCCAGCGACTGTACACAATGTAAACAGATTATCATTTTAAAGAGCTAAGCGCATATGAGCTGTTTTATGTGGTTTACGGATGAGCTTCGGGGCTGGCGTTTCTTCGTCCGTGTTCACAAAACTACATATTTTAAAAGCATTAAAAAAAAAAAAAAACACTTCAGCGATTGAACAATAATAGTAGATTAGTGTATTTAAAACGTTAAAATGCTTGCTTATTTGTGCTGCATTTTTGTGGAAACGAATAAGCTAGTAAAGACTGTTTCATATGGTCTCATCGTTTGAACCACGTTAGTTCAACAAAGTACGGCTGTTGTTAAAGACCTCACCAACTAATAACTTATGCTATTTAACTGATTAGAGTTCTCAAAAAAATGCAACTGTATTGAACATATAATCACTCATTTAATATTTTTTGTTCCCTGTCATTTCGCTGTATTTTCTGTTTGATTTAGCACAGGTTCCCTCTTACGTCATACTCCAAAAGTTCCCTTAGGCATTTGTGCGCATGCGCACTACTCATAAAGGGTGATTTAATAGAGGACGCACAAAAATACAGATTAAAATCATTTATATTTAGGTTAAATATAAGATATGACTTGTAGTGCATGTTAGCTTGCAAATTATGCCCAAGAACATAATTTATTATGCCATATGTCTTACTAACAAGCAACAATGCCTCTAACCACAGGTCACGTACGAAAAATAATGCCCCGTTTAAGGCATTCCACTCCACTGAAGGTGTGGAGCTGAAAATGAAAATAAATACGGCCTTTTAAAATTTAAATATTCCAGCGATTTCATTCCGTCAACCCCTTAGAACACAGCAAGAGCTAAACTCAGGTGTTTGCAAGTAGTTTTATTTAAAACGGAGAGAGCTGCCTTCAGCCAGTGTTTTCTGTTGTACTGACATGAGAGTCAAGGCTCCGAGCTCTCGGTCTGCGAACTACATCACTAAGCCTCTTTTAAAAGCATTTAAATAAAAACAGTCCAGCGACTGTACACAATGTAAACAGATTATCATTTTAAAGAGCTAAGCGCATATGAGCTGTTTTATGTGGTTTACGGATGAGCTTCGGGGCTGGCGTTTCTTCGTCCGTGTTCACAAAACTACATATTTTAAAAGCATTAAAAAAAAAAAAAAACACTTCAGCGATTGAACAATAATAGTAGATTAGTGTATTTAAAACGTTAAAATGCTTGCTTATTTGTGCTGCATTTTTGTGGAAACGAATAAGCTAGTAAAGACTGTTTCATATGGTCTCATCGTTTGAACCACGTTAGTTCAACAAAGTACGGCTGTTGTTAAAGACCTCACCAACTAATAACTTATGCTATTTAACTGATTAGAGTTCTCAAAAAAATGCAACTGTATTGAACATATAATCACTCATTTAATATTTTTTGTTCCCTGTCATTTCGCTGTATTTTCTGTTTGATTTAGCACAGGTTCCCTCTTACGTCATACTCAGAAAGTTCCCTTAGGCATTTGTGCGCATGCGCACTACTCATAAAGGGTGATTTAATAGAGGACGCACAAAAATACAGATTAAAATCATTTATATTTAGGTTAAATATAAGATATGACTTGTAGTGCATGTTAGCTTGCAAATTATGCCCAAGAACATAATTTATTATGCCATATGTCTTACTAACAAGCAACAATGCCTCTAACCACAGGTCACGTACGAAAAATAATGCCCCGTTTAAGGCATTCCACTCCACTGAAGGTGTGGAGCGGAAAATGAAAATAAATACGGCCTTTTAAAATTTAAATGTTCCAGCGATTTCATTCCGTCAACCCCTTAGAACACAGCAAGAGCTAAACTCAGGTGTTTGCAAGTAATTTTATTTAAAACGGAGAGAGCTGCCTTCAGCCAGTGTTTTCTGTTGTACTGACATGAGAGTCAAGGCTCCGAGCTCTCGGTCTGCGAACTACATCACTAAGCCTCTTTTAAAAGCATTTAAATAAAAACAGTCCAGCGACTGTACACAATGTAAACAGATTATCATTTTAAAGAGCTAAGCGCATATGAGCTGTTTTATGTGGTTTACGGATGAGCTTCGGGGCTGGCGTTTCTTCGTCCGTGTTCACAAAACTACATATTTTAAAGGCATTAAAATAAATAAATAATAAAAAAAAAACACTTCAGCGATTGAACAATAATAGTAGATTAGTGTATTTAAAACGTTAAAATGCTTGCTTATTTGTGCTGCATTTTTGTGGAAACGAATAAGCTAGTAAAGACTGTTTCATATGGTCTCATCGTTTGAACCACGTTAGTTCAACAAAGTACGGCTGTTGTTAAAGACCTCACCAACTAATAACTTATGCTATTTAACTGATTAGAGTTCTCAAAAAAATGCAACTGTATTGAACATATAATCACTCATTTAATATTTTTTGTTCCCTGTCATTTCGCTGTATTTTCTGTTTGATTTAGCACAGGTTCCCTCTTACGTCATACTCAGAAAGTTCCCTTAGGCATTTGTGCGCATGCGCACTACTCATAAAGGGTGATTTAATAGAGTACGCACAAAAATACAGATTAAAATCATTTATATTTAGGTTAAATATAAGATATGACTTGTAGTGCATGTTAGCTTGCAAATTATGCCCAAGAACATAATTTATTATGCCATATGTCTTACTAACAAGCAACAATGCCTCTAACCACAGGTCACGTACGAAAAATAATGCCCCGTTTAAGGCATATCCACTGAAGGTGTGGAGCTGAAAATGAAAATAAATACCGCCTTTTAAAATTTAAATGTTCCAGCGATTTCATTCCGTCAACCCCTTAGAACACAGCAAGAGCTAAACTCAGGTGTTTGCAAGTAGTTTTATTTAAAACGGAGAGAGCTGCCTTCAGCCAGTGTTTTCTGTTGTACTGACATGAGAGTCAAGGCTCCGAGCTCTCGGTCTGCGAACTACATCACTAAGCCTCTTTTAAAAGCATTTAAATAAAAACAGTCCAGGGACTGTACACAATGTAAACAGATTATCATTTTAAAGAGCTAAGCGCATATGAGCTGTTTTATGTGGTTTACGGATGAGCTTCGGGGCTGGCGTTTCTTCGTCCGTGTTCACAAAACTATATATTTTAAAGGCATTAAAAAAAAAACACTTCAGCGATTGAACAATAATAGTAGATTAGTGTATTTAAAACGTTAAAATGCTTGCTTATTTGTGCTGCATTTTTGTGGAAACGAATAAGCTAGTAAAGACTGTTTCATATGGTCTCATCGTTTGAACCACGTTAGTTCAACAAAGTACGGCTGTTGTTAAAGACCTCACCAACTAATAACTTATGCTATTTAACTGATTAGAGTTCTCAAAAAAATGCAACTGTATTGAACATATAATCACTCATTTAATATTTTTTTGTTCCCTGTCATTTCGCTCTATTTTCTGTTTGATTTAGCACAGGTTCCCTCTTACATCATACTCCAAAAGTTCCCTTAGGCATTTGTGCGCATGCGCACTACTCATAAAGGGTGATTTAATAGAGGACGCACAAAAATACAGATTAAAATCATTTATATTTAGGTTAAATATAAGATATGACTTGTAGTGCATGTTAGCTTGCAAATTATGCCCAAGAACATAATTTATTATGCCATATGTCTTACTAACAAGCAACAATGCCTCTAACCACAGGTCACGTACGAAAAATAATGCCCCGTTTAAGGCATTCCACTCCACTGAAGGTGTGGAGCGGAAAATGAAAATAAATACGGCCTTTTAAAATTTAAATGTTCCAGCGATTTCATTCCGTCAACCCCTTAGAACACAGCAAGAGCTAAACTCAGGTGTTTGCAAGTAATTTTATTTAAAACGGAGAGAGCTGCCTTCAGCCAGTGTTTTCTGTTGTACTGACATGAGAGTCAAGGCTCCGAGCTCTCGGTCTGCGAACTACATCACTAAGCCTCTTTTAAAAGCATTTAAATAAAAACAGTCCAGCGACTGTACACAATGTAAACAGATTATCATTTTAAAGAGCTAAGCGCATATGAGCTGTTTTATGTGGTTTACGGATGAGCTTCGGGGCTGGCGTTTCTTCGTCCGTGTTCACAAAACTACATATTATATAGGCATTAAAATAAATAAATAAATAAAAAAACACTTCAGCGATTGAACAATAATAGTAGATTAGTGTATTTAAAACGTTAAAATGCTTGCTTATTTGTGCTGCATTTTTGTGGAAACGAATAAGCTAGTAAAGACTGTTTCATATGGTCTCATCGTTTGAACCACGTTAGTTCAACAAAGTACGGCTGTTGTTAAAGACCTCACCAACTAATAACTTATGCTATTTAACTGATTAGAGTTCTCAAAAAAAAATGCAACTGTATTGAACATATAATCACTCATTTAATATTTTTTGTTCCCTGTCATTTCGCTGTATTTTCTGTTTGATTTAGCACAGGTTCCCTCTTACGTCATACTCAGAAAGTTCCCTTAGGCATTTGTGCGCATGCGCACTACTCATAAAGGGTGATTTAATAGAGGACGCACAAAAATACAGATTAAAATCATTTATATTTAGGTTAAATATAAGATATGACTTGTAGAGCATGTTAGCTTGCAAATTATGCCCAAGAACATAATTTATTATGCCATATGTCTTACTAACAAGCAACAATGCCTCTAACCACAGGTCACGTACGAAAAATAATGCCCCGTTTAAGGCATATCCACTGAAGGTGTGGAGCGGAAAATGAAAATAAATACGGCCTTTTAAAATGTAAATGTTCCAGCGATTTCATTCCGTCAACCCCTTAGAACACAGCAAGAGCTAAACTCAGGTGTTTGCAAGTAGTTTTATTTAAAACGGAGAGAGCTGCCTTCAGCCAGTGTTTTCTGTTGTACAGACATGAGAGTCAAGGCTCCGAGCTCTCGGTCTGCGAACTACATCACTAAGCCTCTTTTAAAAGCATTTAAATAAAAACAGTCCAGCGACTGTACACAATGTAAACAGATTATCATTTTAAAGAGCTAAGCGCATATGAGCTGTTTTATGTGGTTTACGGATGAGCTTCGGGGCTGGCGTTTCTTCGTCCGTGTTCACAAAACTACATATTTTAAAGGCATTAAAATAAATAAATAAATAAAAAAACACTTCAGCGATTGAACAATAATAGTAGATTAGTGTATTTAAAACGTTAAAATGCTTGCTTATTTGTGCTGCATTTTTGTGGAAACGAATAAGCTAGTAAAGACTGTTTCATATGGTCTCATCGTTTGAACCACGTTAGTTCAACAAAGTACGGTTGTTGTTAAAGACCTCACCAACTAATAACTTATGCTATTTAACTGATTAGAGTTCTCAAAAAAATGCAACTGTATTCAACATATAATCACTCATTTAATATTTTTTGTTCCCTGTCATTTCGCTGTATTTTCTGTTTGATTTAGCACAGGTTCGTCATACTCAGAAAGTTCCCTTAGGCATTTGTGCGCATGCGCACTACTCATAAAGGGTGATTTAATAGAGGACGCACAAAAATACAGATTAAAATCATTTATATTTAGGTTAAATATAAGATATGACTTGTAGAGCATGTTAGCTTGCAAATTATGCCCAAGAACATAATTTATTATGCCATATGTCTTACTAACAAGCAACAATGCCTCTAACCACAGGTCACGTACGAAAAATAATGCCCCGTTTAAGGCATTCCACTCCACTGAAGGTGTGGAGCGGAAAATGAAAATAAATACGGCCTTTTAAAATTTAAATGTTCCAGCGATTTCATTCCGTCAACCCCTTAGAACACAGCAAGAGCTAAACTCAGGTGTTTGCAAGTAGTTTTATTTAAAACGGAGAGAGCTGCCTTCAGCCAGTGTTTTCTGTTGTACTGACATGAGAGTCAAGGCTCCGAGCTCTCGGTCTGCGAACTACATCACTAAGCCTCTTTTAAAAGCATTTAAATAAAAACAGTCCAGCGACTGTACACAATGTAAACAGATTATCATTTTAAAGAGCTAAGCGCATATGAGCTGTTTTATGTGGTTTACGGATGAGCTTCGGGGCTGGCGTTTCTTCGTCCGTGTTCACAAAACTACATATTTTAAAGGCATTAAAAAAAAAAAAAAAACACTCCAGCGATTGAACAATAATAGTAGATTAGTGTATTGAAAACGTTAAAATGCTTGCTTATTTGTGCTGCATTTTTGTGGAAACGAATTAGCTAGTAAATACTGTTTCATGTATATGGTCTCATCGTTTGAACCACATAGTTCAACAAAGTACGGCCGTTTTTAATGACCTCACCAACTAATAACTTATGCTATTCAACTGATTAGAGTTCTCAAAAAAATGCAACTGTATTGAACATATAATCACTCATTTAATGTTTTTTATTCCCTGTCATTTCGCTGTATTTTCTGTTTGATTTAGCACAGGTTCCCTCTTACGTCATACTCGGAAAGTTCCCTTAGGCATTTGTGCGCATGCGCACTACTCATAAATGGTGCTTTATAGAGGACGCACAAAAATACTGAATAAAATCATTTATATTTAGGTTAAACGGAGGATATAGCTTGTACTGCATTATAGTGTAGCCAGTAACGCCTAGTGTACAATAGATACTCTACTTCCCTTGTGTATCAATATGAATGATAGGACACACAGTAACAGGCCAGATCACCAGATTCGCTATGGAGGGCAAAAATTAGGCAATTAAATCAACACAAGGACCAGACAGACCAAGAGAATGACTTTACCAATGTAACTTTTTACTTTAAATTGAAATGAGTAAAATAATGGAATGTAATGACAGCAAAATGAATAAATAAAATAAAATACAATAATGAGTTCTTCTTTTTTCCTCCAGGAAAGTATGCTTTTTTTGGGGGTTATTTTCCAAACATCTATTTATGATGTATTTGTTCACTGGACTATTTATTTTGATATGTATAATATTACTTATATTTCAATTTATTTTACTTTAATACTGGTATATTTTAACTTATGCTAGGTGGTTTCCTTTGAGGTTTAAATTGTTTCTTTGAATAAACCTGACTCAAAACAAAACCCACAATATGAAACAGCTGTAACAATCAGATTTGTATAACAAAAAAAAAAAAAAAAACACTTGACTGTAAAAACTTACAGTAATTCAATGTAAACAATTTCAGTCCATGAAATGAGTGAGTGTCAGTGTGTGTGTATATGCAAATGTAACGAAAGTTCCTTGAAATCGAATGAATCCAACGAATGTAAAGTCTCTTGGTGCAGTAATGGTAGTGCAATTTCATGTGGTGTAATGTCCAACCAGGCACGGACAACTCTTTATAGAACTTAGTGGTAGAGTAACGGATGAGAAATACCACACAATAGATGAATCCCGTTGGTAACAGCAATTAAGGCACAGATCACAACAGGGCCGGAGTGGGACTCCTTTTCAGCCCTGGAGTTTCAAGCCTTAGACCGGCCCACTTTAGTTCACGACTGACTATATTAAAATGACGTCATTTCCAATTCAGTGCAAATACAGTAGCCTAATTGTTGCTTCACAGTGAAGATTTATTTGAACAGTTAACACAATGTAATGTTTAACAGTATCAGTATCTATTTTCTGTTAGAATTAGTGCTCATAAATATCCAAACCTTGAAATGAAAAAATATCAAATAAATACAAATATATATTAAGCTATATGTATAAAATAAAGATTAAAATAAAATGTATTAAACTTTCTAATGACACTATCATGTCTTTTTCAAGTAAACAGCTGCTTTATAAGTTCAAATATTTTTCATAAATGAGAACATTAAAGGGTAAATCTCCAACACTATTCTTTTAAACATCACAATGTCCTTCTCTGCAATATCTGAATATATATTCTGTGCAAAATTGTTCACAGATATCCAGTCCTTAAACACAAATAAAGAATAGAACAAGTATTGCACTGTCCTACCTGCCCATTCTAGTGTGTTGGGCTCATGACTGGTGCTTGGTAACGTTACGGGGCCTGGCTCTTCACTGTTAGCAGCAAACTGGACTAGAGGCTGCTGCTGCTGAAGAGCAACCGTACAAGAAAAAGTTTGATACATAAACATGAACGATGATTTGCAGACATTGTTGTTTTGCACTGCTCCTAACTAGCTTGACGTTAACCAGGGGTGGACTGGGACAAAATTTCAGGCCGGGAAATCTCACACTTATCCAGGCCATCCCACACCAAAATTTGAAACCCTGGACAACAATATTTTTCATCATCACAGAAAGAAAAGTTGAAATCAACTGGGTAAAATAATTAAATGCTATCTCTTGAACTTCCAATTTGCCTTTTAATCTCTTTTAATCTCTCTGTCTCTCATGTGTGTTTACTTTTTAAACTAATTTTCTTGTATCTGTCACTTTTGTCATAAACACATCTCCACCTTTACAACCACCTATACAGTACAGATCTAAGGTTGGTCTTTTTTAAAGAAGACAATCAGCAGATTATTGCAGAAATACTGAGACCTTTTTAAAGACATGTTTTTGTCAAGATTGTAAAAAGTTGTGATTTTGTAAAATGACACTTGACATTGCTGCTAAGGGGGAGGAGACAGCCACCAGGATGGTTCTTTAGCTTCTAAGATTTCAAAATTATATATAATTTATGATTAGTACTAAAACATTTGATAGAGAAAAGGGCAACAGAAAAAAAGAGGGCCACTACATTAGGACCATGTGTTTTTTATTGTCGTAATGTTAAAATTAAAACAAAAATTAGCTACATCTTGAATATATCTTTATTTAAAAATCTTAAAACTAAACATGTTTTGCATTATCATCGGTCATGTTTGGCCCAAAGGAAAATTAACCATGATATTATTGAGCCTATGGTAAACATTGTAACCATGTTTTTTTTTTTTTTTTTTAGGATTGATTCCCATTAGTATAATCACAATTTTATACCATGGTGAAACTATAGTGTAGCAAAACCATTGTATAACTATAGTAAACATGTTTTGTAAAACCACAGTTAATTTTTAATAAGGGTAGCTCCCTAAACCTGTTTTAAAACGATATTTTTTATAGATTAACATTTGTTAGCAGTTCAATACTTAAGTAAACGAAGACAAAACTACAATAGTCTGTTTACAGATGTAACTGACCTGCACTTTAGGTCCTAAACAGGACAGATTTGTCTCTCTGCTCCACCTGGGCACTTCTACTTCAGTCTCGCGTCGTTTTGGCGGACGCGCGGATGCGCGGAGCGCGCGCGAGATGAAACGCGTGCCAGTTAAAACTAACCGATTTATGATTTATTAGAGTTTTATTATTGAATGGCTAATTCTGAAATAACCACTTTAGTACATTAGGCCGGCAACAAAAACAATAACAACAACAATATTAAATAATAATAATAAAAATTGGAGGGTAGCGGGCCAAAAATTCTCCCGATGGACAGTCCGCCCCTGGCGACTGCTGTGAGTGCAGGCAGCTAGGGACACCGGCCCTCGCGGCCAAAAAAACGGACCGGCCCACTGGGAATTCTCCCGGTCCTCCCGATTAGCCAATCCGGGCCTGGATCACAATGTAGAACAGAAATCCCTCTCGTCTCTGCCTACGGTTCCGGGTGGCTCGCCATCTCAGATCACAGTTTCAACCTCACAAAAAAAACTTGACCTGTTTACACAAACAGGATCAAAAATATTTCAGACAATTTATATGACTGTATTACCCTCACAGCTCAAGAAAATGACATTTAAACACCAACAGTGATTATAAAAATACAATCTGAGCACTTTTGTCACTTAATGTGCAATTATAACATTCACAGAGCTAGTTAGCATTTCATCACATACACCAGTACATTCTTAAGTGCATAGTATATTAACACACAACCTTTAACAGTAACTACATATACACTCACATAAACACATTAGAATGCCAATATAACACATTGACTCAAAATTACAACAAATTAAACATTGTTTGGTTTAAAACTCACCAAATCCGGGTGATATCAATATCAAATTATAAACCGCATCTGGAGATACAGGCCTCACGATCCACTAGCATCCGCTTCAATCATCAAACATCACACTTTTAATCTCTCTTCTGACACCCGCGATTTTCTAGCGTGTTTCTCTTCTCTCGCTATGCGTCTCATCACAGTGACATCACACAGAGCGCCGACCATATGACAAAACATTATGCTTTCTTTTTAGTTAAAAATTATTATTTTTTTAGTTTTCACTTTTCAGAATAGCCTTTTTTAGACTATTTTTAAAAGAAATTAATATTCTTTTGTGAAAATAAATTCATACTAATTTATATTTAATTTCCTCTAACCAGCTCAATCCTAATATGGGTTACATTAGCTTGCAAATTATACCCAAGAACATAATTTATTAAGCCATATGTCTTACTAACAAGAAACAATGCCTCTAACCACAGGTCACGTACGAAAAATAATGCCCCGTTAAAGCCATTCAAAAATGAAAATAAATACGGCCTTTTAAAATTTAAATGTTCCAGCGATTTCATTCCGTCAACCCCTTAGAACACACCAAGAGCTAATTTCAGGTGTTTGCGAGTAGTTTTATTTAAAACGGAGAGAGCTGACTTCAGCCAGTGTTTTCTGTTGTACTGACATGAGAGTCAAGGCTCCGAGCTCTCGGTCTGCGAACTACATCACTGAGCCTCTTTTAAAAGCATTTAAATAAAAACACTCCAGCGACTGTACGCAATGTAAACATAATATCATTTTAAAGAGCTATATTAAGCGCATATGAGCTGTTTTATATGGTTTACTGATGAGCTTCAGGGCTGGCGTTTCTTCGTCCGTGTTCACAAAACTACATATTTTAAAGGCATTAAAACAAATAAAAAATAAAAACACTCCAGCGATTGAACAGTACTAGTAGATTAGTGTATTGAAAACGTTAAAATGCTTGCTTATTTTTGCTGCAATTTTGTGGAAACGAATTAGCTAGTAAAGACTGTTTCATGAATATGGTCTCATCGTTTGAACCACATAGTTCAACAAAGTACGGCCGTTTTTAATGACCTCACCAACTAATAACTTATGCTATTTAACTGATTAGAGTTCTCAAAAAAAAAAAAAAAAGCAACTGTATTGAACAAGGCACCTAATCACTCATTTAATATGTTTTGTTCCCTGTCATTTCGCTGTATGTTCTGTTTGATTTAGCACAGGTTCCCTCTTACGTCATACTCCGAAAGTTCCCTTAGGCATTTGTGCGCATGCGCACTACTCATAAATGGTGCTTTATAGAGGACGCACAAAAATACTGAATAAAATCATTTATATTTAGGTTAAACGTAGGATATTGCTTGTACTGCATGTTAGCTTGCACATTATACCCAAGAACATAATTTATTAAGCCATATGTCTTACTAACACGAAACAATGCCACAGGTCACGTACGAAAAATAATGCCCCGTTTAGGCCATTCCACTCCACTGAAGGGGTGGAGCGGAAAAATGAAAATAAATACGGCCTTTTAAAATTTAAATGTTCCAGCTATTTCATTCCGACAACCCCTTTTAGAACACACCAAGAGCTAAAATCAGGTGTTTGCGAGTAGTTTTATTTAAAACGGAGAGAGCTGCCTTCAGCCAGTGTTTTCTGTTGTCCTGACATGAGAGTCAAGGCTCCGAGCTCTCGGTCTGCGAACTACATCACTAAGCCTCTTTTAAAAGCATTTAAATAAAAACAGTCCAGCGACTGTACACAATGTAAACAGATTATCATTTTAAAGAGCTAAGCGCATATGAGCTGTTTTATGTGGTTTACGGATGAGCTTCGGGGCTGGCGTTTCTTCGTCCGTGTTCACAAAACTACATATTTTAAAGGCATTAAAAAAAAAAAAAAAAAAAAACACTTCAGCGATTGAACAATAATAGTAGATTAGTGTATTTAAAACGTTAAAATGCTTGCTTAATTGTGCTGCATTTTTGTGGAAACGAATAAGCTAGTAAAGACTGTTTCATATGGTCTCATCGTTTGAACCACGTTAGTTCAACAAAGTACGGCTGTTGTTAAAGACCTCACCAACTAATAACTTATGCTATTTAACTGATTAGAGTTCTCAAAAAAAAATGCAACTGTATTGAACATATAATCACTCATTTAATATTTTTTGTTCCCTGTCATTTCGCTGTATTTTCTGTTTGATTTAGCACAGGTTCGTCATACTCAGAAAGTTCCCTTAGGCATTTGTGCGCATGCGCACTACTCATAAAGGGTGATTTAATAGAGGACGCACAAAAATACAGATTAAAATCATTTATATTTAGGTTAAATATAAGATATGACTTGTAATGCATGTTAGCTTGCAAATTATGCCCAAGAACATAATTTATTATGCCATATGTCTTACTAACAAGCAACAATGCCTCTAACCACACACTGTAAAACCTAACAGTGGAATTCGTTAAATGAAATGAGTTAATTTAACTCAAAAATTTCTAAAAGTTATTTAAACTCAATACATATTAGTGATGTAAACTCAAACGCGAATTAGGTTAAGCAGAACTCATTTTAAATAAGTTACTAGAAATTAATTCAATCTATTATTGCCATACACTCTATGTCTATGATCGATCACAAAATATTTAAAATAAATATAAGCTTAATCCATGATTTCTAATATAGTTTTTTGAGAAGTCACGTTTGTATAATATAGGCTTCTAGATTATTAGATCTTTCATTACTAGATAAATAGCCTAACTAAATGGTAATATATTACTTTTAATAATAATTAAACAACCATAATAATAAACTATAATAATAACGATAATATAATAAATACATACATCTATTTCATTTAGATTTAGATTTATAATTTTAAAATAATTACTTTTACTGGAGGCAAAATATTTTCCGGGTTTTTTCAAAAACCGCGCGCATTTTTTCAGTCAATCACGTCTGCTCATGCTCATCCTCTCACTCACGTCACGGGATCACAGCAGGATGGATTGCGACGTAGTCCTGGAAAATATCAGGCAAGTTAAGCTTTTCAAACTTCTTTATTGCTGTTTTAAGCACTTTCGAACGACTTGTGTTTTATTGTCAACTTTATTGTGTATAACGTTGTCTAGCCAAGATCAAGCAGCTATGGCGTCATTACCTCAAAGTTATCAACAGGAGGTGTTAAATATGCAGTGTTATACACAACGGTTTGTCAGTGATAAATTAATAAATATGTTTTGTGGTTTCTCACAGTCGGACACAAACGAGTCCAGCAATTTTTATTTTTAAACTGGAGAGGCGGCTGACAGACGAACTATCTTCCACATCTTTAACCGTCACTCGCGCCACAACTCTGAAGCAAGGTATAGCAAATACGCATTCCCTATTTTCAAAAATGTTTAAACTTTTTGTTAATCGTTATTTATTATTTGCTTTGTCAGTTTCATCTAGAATATCCATGTGACGCTGACGTTTAACGTTACTATACTCGCCCAAGCCCGGTGAGGAGCGTTTATACTCTGTTTTGTTAACATTAAGTTAGTTAACATTTTAGACTGTTATTTGCTCCTCATGTTGTCTTATTTAAAATTCATACTAACAAATTGTCATGTTTTTTACATCAATCTTTTCAGAGCTAAGCCAGCTAGGGGTGGTGTGATGTCATTGGCAACAAGCTGCTGCAGTAAAAGCCTAAAATGAAGTAAGTAGAATTCACATTATATTTATATGATGGGCTTTAGGATATATACAAATTGACAAGATGTAATTTGTCACGTTATAAAAAGTAAAGTTCTTCAGTTTTTATTTTTTGATGAATTGCAATTAATGCAATTGCAATTGTGTCCAGAATTACCAGCAACACAAATTCAATCTCTGCTCTTCTGAAGCAATACTGTAATTTTATGTGAATATTAGATTTGAAATTTAGACCTAAACAATGATCAATGGTGAATACACAGCACAGATGAAAAATGGCAAACCTCAACTAGCATCCCACAAGAATAACATCATGACATCTAAGGACCAGTAATGTTTGTAGTGTGCTACCATTTTGATTCAGTCTGAATTGGCAGAGTGAATGACATCTTAAATTTCAGGTTGGCTGTCATTCTGTCAGTCTTTTTTATTTTGTGTTGCTTCAGAAGAATACCAGTGAAGTCTTTTAAGTTGTGATTATAGTTATAGTTATATACTTAATTAATACAGATGAAAAAAAGATATTTTATAGGTCTAGGAACATTCCAGTTGCGTAGCTGTCTATGGAGGCTCAGAAAGTTCTCAGATATCATTAAAAATACCTTAAAGGGATAGTTCAAACAAAAATGTTTAACTCAAACCATTGCAGTCTATCAGTCATATAATGGCAGTCAATAGTTACCAAATCTTTGAGGGAAAAAAAAACATACACAGACAAAACCCAATTAAACCCTGCGGCCCGTGGTGATAAATTGAGATCTTGAGACACAAAACAGTCTGTCTTGTGCAAGAAACTTAATAGTATTTATATCATTATTTACCTCTGATCCACCGGAACTCTCCGCTGTATGGAGCGTGTTCACAACAACCGGTGCATGGTGCGTCAACGTGCTCTGGCGATTGTAGTCGGTGAAAAGTCAACACTCCCAGATGGGTTTGCACAAGAAAACGTAATCTTTTAGTTTTTAATCAATTGCCAGAATCAGGATAAGCACAAGTAATTATCATTTTGAGTAGCCACTATGCACTACGTAAACAATGAGTGATGTGTACACATGACAGACCGCTTCCGTGCGTGCATCTACTATGGCAGATCACGTTGACGCATCATGCGCCGGCTGTTGTGAGGACAGTAGAACGTTGCGATCGATCAAAGGTAAATAATAATATAAATACTGTTCAGTTTTTTGTACAGACCGATAGTTTTGTGTCTCAAACCTCAATGTATCGTCACGAGCCACAGGGTTTAAATTGGAATACGGGCTTAGAACAACATTAGAGTAAGTAATTCTCATTTTTGGGTGAACTATCACTTTTTCTCTCTGTTCTGTAATAAAGAACCTTAGTCAAATTAAATAGTAAATTAGTAAAATGAGTTTATGTAAATTAAATTAAATTAAATCTCTAAAACATTTAGCTGATATTCACATCTGAAAATCCTGCTGATAAACAACTCTGGAAGTTGTGATGTGAAAATTAAAGTACTACAGGTTTTTTGTTTTAAATTGTGTACATACCTTATTGAATAAACACTTTCCCGATCCTTCACACCTTTATTGTAATTTATGAAAATGTAAATATGTCTGATTTGTTTAGATATGATGATATTTGGTGACGTACACTAACAAAACTTTTACTGCATTTAGAAAACGGGAGCCTGATCAGGTGCAGATGGCAGCTGTCACCATCACTGTTAAGGAGGAAGAGGGAACATTATTCTTAAACCCAATGGAATGTCAGCAGAGACCACGTCAACTAGATGAGCCCCAGAGACAGATCATCATTGAAGACCTCATCACCTAGACGGCCATCGACGCAAGACCACGAGAACCAGATGAGTCCTCTCCAATCTGACTTTGTGGCAACATGGAACTTTTGCGTCTATGTTAATATTAGTCAGTTTCTTTCTTATTCTGAGGTTGCTGTAGCCACCAGGTCTAGTCTGTATCCAGATCAAATGGTCACTGCAGTAATGTAAAGTTGCTTTGACACAACTTGTATTGTAAAAAGCATTGTATAAATAATTTTGACTTGGATGTTTTGATTGTATCTGAAGATGATGTCTGCCAAGTCTTGGCTCAGTGTACGGGTTTTTTTTTTTTTGCACTAATGTATTCCCTTATAGTATACATACTTAAGATTAACAGTACTTTCTATACAAAATTTAAGGAAAACCTTTTTTTTTATATTTTATTTTAAAATTGATCCACTGTGTTTCATATCATTTATTGTTATTATTTTTAATATCATCAATTATAATTAGTATTTTAAAAAGGGATTTTGTTAAACATTTCCTTGTTTTTGCTGTCTTTGCTTATTTGGTGAAAAGTCTGATAAGATAGCGTAAATGTTATTTTTTTTAACTAAACAGATCAATTATTTTTATTTATGCTTTAAAACATTTGTTGTATTTCAATAAATACTTAAGAAAACCCACCTGTTCTGTCATTATTACCAGTGTTTTTGGTACGTCTTATGTAACTTTATTGCTTTGAGTTTGATGAACTTAAACCATCTAAGGCAATCGGTTTCCTCAAACCATTCAAGTAGCAAAAAGTTGATAAGACTTAGTTGGATTTGTTACCTGAATTCAAACTGACTGAGTGGAATAAACTTACATTTTTAAAGTTGAGTTAACTCAAATAATTGCCTAAGCTAATGTTAAAAAGAATAAGTTAATTAAACTCAATGTATATGAGTTTATAGTACTCAATTTTGGGTTTTACCAAACTTAAATGGTTTAAGGCAATCAGTTTCCTAAAACGGTTTGAGTTACCGTAACTTGTCGGGTTTTACAGTGCAGGTCACGTACGAAAAATAATGCCCCGTTTAAGGCATATCCACTGAAGGGGTGGAGCGGAAAATGAAAATAAATACGGCCTTTTAAAATTTAAATGTTCCAGCGATTTCATTCCGTCAACCCCTTAGAACACAGCAAGAGCTAAACTCAGGTGTTTGCAAGTAATTTTATTTAAAACGGAGAGAGCTGCCTTCAGCCAGTGTTTTCTGTTGTACTGACATGAGAGTCAAGGCTCCGAGCTCTCGGTCTGCGAACTACATCACTAAGCCTCTTTTAAAAGCATTTAAATAAAAACAGTCCAGCGACTGTACACAATGTAAACAGATTATCATTTTAAAGAGCTAAGCGCATATGAGCTGTTTTATGTGGTTTACGGATGAGCTTCGGGGCTGGCGTTTCTTCGTCCGTGTTCACAAAACTACATATTATATAGGCATTAAAATAAATAAATAAATAAAAAAACACTTCAGCGATTGAACAATAATAGTAGATTAGTGTATTTAAAACGTTAAAATGCTTGCTTATTTGTGCTGCATTTTTGTGGAAACGAATAAGCTAGTAAAGACTGTTTCATATGGTCTCATCGTTTGAACCACGTTAGTTCAACAAAGTACGGCTGTTGTTAAAGACCTCACCAACTAATAACTTATGCTATTTAACTGATTAGAGTTCTCAAAAAAAAAATGCAACTGTATTGAACATATAATCACTCATTTAATATTTTTTGTTCCCTGTCATTTCGCTGTATTTTCTGTTTGATTTAGCACAGGTTCCCTCTTACGTCATACTCAGAAAGTTCCCTTAGGCATTTGTGCGCATGCGCACTACTCATAAAGGGTGATTTAATAGAGGACGCACAAAAATACAGATTAAAATCATTTATATTTAGGTTAAATATAAGATATGACTTGTAGAGCATGTTAGCTTGCAAATTATGCCCAAGAACATAATTTATTATGCCATATGTCTTACTAACAAGCAACAATGCCTCTAACCACAGGTCACGTACGAAAAATAATGCCCCGTTTAAGGCATATCCACTGAAGGTGTGGAGCGGAAAATGAAAATAAATACGGCCTTTTAAAATGTAAATGTTCCAGCGATTTCATTCCGTCAACCCCTTAGAACACAGCAAGAGCTAAACTCAGGTGTTTGCAAGTAGTTTTATTTAAAACGGAGAGAGCTGCCTTCAGCCAGTGTTTTCTGTTGTACAGACATGAGAGTCAAGGCTCCGAGCTCTCGGTCTGCGAACTACATCACTAAGCCTCTTTTAAAAGCATTTAAATAAAAACAGTCCAGCGACTGTACACAATGTAAACAGATTATCATTTTAAAGAGCTAAGCGCATATGAGCTGTTTTATGTGGTTTACGGATGAGCTTCGGGGCTGGCGTTTCTTCGTCCGTGTTCACAAAACTACATATTTTAAAGGCATTAAAATAAATAAATAAATAAAAAAACACTTCAGCGATTGAACAATAATAGTAGATTAGTGTATTTAAAACGTTAAAATGCTTGCTTATTTGTGCTGCATTTTTGTGGAAACGAATAAGCTAGTAAAGACCGTTTCATATGGTCTCATCGTTTGAACCACGTTAGTTCAACAAAGTACGGTTGTTGTTAAAGACCTCACCAACTAATAACTTATGCTATTTAACTGATTAGAGTTCTCAAAAAAATGCAACTGTATTCAACATATAATCACTCATTTAATATTTTTTGTTCCCTGTCATTTCGCTGTATTTTCTGTTTGATTTAGCACAGGTTCCCTCTTACGTCATACTCAGAAAGTTCCCTTAGGCATTTGTGCGCATGCGCACTACTCATAAAGGGTGATTTAATAGAGTACGCACAAAAATACAGATTAAAATCATTTATATTTAGGTTAAATATAAGATATGACTTGTAGTGCATGTTAGCTTGCAAATTATGCCCAAGAACATAATTTATTATGCCATATGTCTTACTAACAAGCAACAATGCCTCTAACCACAGGTCACGTACGAAAAATAATGCCCCGTTTAAGGCATATCCACTGAAGGTGTGGAGCTGAAAATGAAAATAAATACCGCCTTTTAAAATTTAAATGTTCCAGCGATTTCATTCCGTCAACCCCTTAGAACACAGCAAGAGCTAAACTCAGGTGTTTGCAAGTAGTTTTATTTAAAACGGAGAGAGCTGCCTTCAGCCAGTGTTTTCTGTTGTACTGACATGAGAGTCAAGGCTCCGAGCTCTCGGTCTGCGAACTACATCACTAAGCCTCTTTTAAAAGCATTTAAATAAAAACAGTCCAGGGACTGTACACAATGTAAACAGATTATCATTTTAAAGAGCTAAGCGCATATGAGCTGTTTTATGTGGTTTACGGATGAGCTTCGGGGCTGGCGTTTCTTCGTCCGTGTTCACAAAACTATATATTTTAAAGGCATTAAAAAAAAAACACTTCAGCGATTGAACAATAATAGTAGATTAGTGTATTTAAAACGTTAAAATGCTTGCTTATTTGTGCTGCATTTTTGTGGAAACGAATAAGCTAGTAAAGACTGTTTCATATGGTCTCATCGTTTGAACCACGTTAGTTCAACAAAGTACGGCTGTTGTTAAAGACCTCACCAACTAATAACTTATGCTATTTAACTGATTAGAGTTCTCAAAAAAATGCAACTGTATTGAACATATAATCACTCATTTAATATTTTTTTGTTCCCTGTCATTTCGCTCTATTTTCTGTTTGATTTAGCACAGGTTCCCTCTTACATCATACTCCAAAAGTTCCCTTAGGCATTTGTGCGCATGCGCACTACTCATAAAGGGTGATTTAATAGAGGACGCACAAAAATACAGATTAAAATCATTTATATTTAGGTTAAATATAAGATATGACTTGTAGTGCATGTTAGCTTGCAAATTATGCCCAAGAACATAATTTATTATGCCATATGTCTTACTAACAAGCAACAATGCCTCTAACCACAGGTCACGTACGAAAAATAATGCCCCGTTTAAGGCATTCCACTCCACTGAAGGTGTGGAGCGGAAAATGAAAATAAATACGGCCTTTTAAAATTTAAATGTTCCAGCGATTTCATTCCGTCAACCCCTTAGAACACAGCAAGAGCTAAACTCAGGTGTTTGCAAGTAATTTTATTTAAAACGGAGAGAGCTGCCTTCAGCCAGTGTTTTCTGTTGTACTGACATGAGAGTCAAGGCTCCGAGCTCTCGGTCTGCGAACTACATCACTAAGCCTCTTTTAAAAGCATTTAAATAAAAACAGTCCAGCGACTGTACACAATGTAAACAGATTATCATTTTAAAGAGCTAAGCGCATATGAGCTGTTTTATGTGGTTTACGGATGAGCTTCGGGGCTGGCGTTTCTTCGTCCGTGTTCACAAAACTACATATTATATAGGCATTAAAATAAATAAATAAATAAAAAAACACTTCAGCGATTGAACAATAATAGTAGATTAGTGTATTTAAAACGTTAAAATGCTTGCTTATTTGTGCTGCATTTTTGTGGAAACGAATAAGCTAGTAAAGACTGTTTCATATGGTCTCATCGTTTGAACCACGTTAGTTCAACAAAGTACGGCTGTTGTTAAAGACCTCACCAACTAATAACTTATGCTATTTAACTGATTAGAGTTCTCAAAAAAAAATGCAACTGTATTGAACATATAATCACTCATTTAATATTTTTTGTTCCCTGTCATTTCGCTGTATTTTCTGTTTGATTTAGCACAGGTTCCCTCTTACGTCATACTCAGAAAGTTCCCTTAGGCATTTGTGCGCATGCGCACTACTCATAAAGGGTGATTTAATAGAGGACGCACAAAAATACAGATTAAAATCATTTATATTTAGGTTAAATATAAGATATGACTTGTAGAGCATGTTAGCTTGCAAATTATGCCCAAGAACATAATTTATTATGCCATATGTCTTACTAACAAGCAACAATGCCTCTAACCACAGGTCACGTACGAAAAATAATGCCCCGTTTAAGGCATATCCACTGAAGGTGTGGAGCGGAAAATGAAAATAAATACGGCCTTTTAAAATGTAAATGTTCCAGCGATTTCATTCCGTCAACCCCTTAGAACACAGCAAGAGCTAAACTCAGGTGTTTGCAAGTAGTTTTATTTAAAACGGAGAGAGCTGCCTTCAGCCAGTGTTTTCTGTTGTACAGACATGAGAGTCAAGGCTCCGAGCTCTCGGTCTGCGAACTACATCACTAAGCCTCTTTTAAAAGCATTTAAATAAAAACAGTCCAGCGACTGTACACAATGTAAACAGATTATCATTTTAAAGAGCTAAGCGCATATGAGCTGTTTTATGTGGTTTACGGATGAGCTTCGGGGCTGGCGTTTCTTCGTCCGTGTTCACAAAACTACATATTTTAAAGGCATTAAAATAAATAAATAAATAAAAAAACACTTCAGCGATTGAACAATAATAGTAGATTAGTGTATTTAAAACGTTAAAATGCTTGCTTATTTGTGCTGCATTTTTGTGGAAACGAATAAGCTAGTAAAGACTGTTTCATATGGTCTCATCGTTTGAACCACACTGTAAAAAATTTACTGTAAAATTTACAGCAAGTTACTGGCAACTTTGGTTGCCAGCAATACTGTAAATTTTTACAAGTGCACTGTAAATGATTAACTACAGTTTTACTGTAAAATTTACAGCAAGTTACTGGCAACTTTGGTTGCCAGCAATACTGTAAATTTTTACAAGTGCACTGTAAATGATTAACTACAGTTTTACTGTAAAATTTACAGCAAGTTACTGGCAACTTTGGTTGCCAGCAATACTGTAAATTTTTACAAGTGCACTGTAAATGATTAACTACAGTTTTACTGTTAAAATACAGCAATTTTCTGTATATATATACTAGCAACGATATATACATTATTTAAAGCTGCTACTGTGAAATTGCAGCAATAGTTTGCAATTTTACAAGTGTACTGGAAATCATTAAATAACGTTTCACTGTAAAAATATTGTACTACTTTAATTTGTATATTCTATAATTTGTATTTTTCGTACGTGACCTGTGGTTAGAGGCATTGTTGCTTGTTAGTAAGACATATGGCATAATAAATTATGTTCTTGGGCATAATTTGCAAGCTAACATGCACTACAAGTCATATCTTATATTTAACCTAAATATAAATGATTTTGATCTGTATCTTTGTGCGTCCTCTATTAAATCACCCTTTATGAGTAGTGTGCATGCGCACAAATGCCTAAGGGAACTTTCGGAGTATGACGTAAGAGGGAACCTGTGCTAAATCAAACAGAAAATACAGCGAAATGACAGGGAACAAAAAATATTAAATGAGTGATTATATGTTCAATACAGTTGCATTTTTTTTGAGAACTCTAATCAGTTAAATAGCATAAGTTATTAGTTGGTGAGGTCTTTAACAACAGCCGTACTTTGTTGAACTAACGTGGTTCAAACGATGGGCCATATGAAACAGTCTTTACTAGCTTATTCGTTTCCACACAAATGCAGCACAAATAAGCAAGCATTTTAACGTTTTAAATACACTAATCTACTATTATTGTTCAATCGCTGAAGTGTTTTTTATTTTTATTTTTATTTTTTAATGCCTTTAAAATATGTAGTTTTGTGAACACGGACGAAGAAACGCCAGCCCCGAAGCTCATCCGTAAACCACATAAAACAGCTCATATGCGCTTAGCTCTTTAAAATGGTAACCTGTTTACATTGTGTACAGTCGCTGGACTGTTTTTATTTAAATGCTTTTAAAAGAGGCTTAGTGATGTAGTTCGCAGACCGAGAGCTCGGAGCCTTGACTCTCATGTCTGTACAACAGAAAACACTGGCTGAAGGCAGCTCTCTCCGTTTTAAATAAAACTACTTGCAAACACCTGAGTTTAGCTCTTGCTGTGTTCTAAGGGGTTGACGGAATGAAATCGCTGGAACATTTACATTTTAAAAGGCCGTATTTATTTTCATTTTCCGCTCCACACCTTCAGTGGATATGCCTTAAACGGGGCATTATTTTTCGTACGTGACCTGTGGTTAGAGGCATTGTTGCTTGTTAGTAAGACATATGGCATAATAAATTATGTTCTTGGGCATAATTTGCAAGCTAACATGCTCTACAAGTCATATCTTATATTTAACCTAAATATAAATGATTTTAATCTGTATTTTTGTGCGTCCTCTATTAAATCACCCTTTATGAGTAGTGCGCATGCGCACAAATGCCTAAGGGAACTTTCTGAGTATGACGTAAGAGGGAACCTGTGCTAAATCAAACAGAAAATACAGCGAAATGACAGGGAACAAAAAATATTAAATGAGTGATTATATGTTCAATACAGTTGCATTTTTTTTTGAGAACTCTAATCAGTTAAATAGCATAAGTTATTAGTTGGTGAGGTCTTTAACAACAGCCGTACTTTGTTGAACTAACGTGGTTCAAACGATGAGACCATATGAAACAGTCTTTACTAGCTTATTCGTTTCCACAAAAATGCAGCACAAATAAGCAAGCATTTTAACGTTTTAAATACACTAATCTACTATTATTGTTCAATCGCTGAAGTGTGTTTTTTTTTTTTTTTTAATGCCTTTAAAATATGTAGTTTTGTGAACACGGACGAAGAAACGCCAGCCCCGAAGCTCATCCGTAAACCACATAAAACAGCTCATATGCGCTTAGCTCTTTAAAATGATAATCTGTTTACATTGTGTACAGTCGCTGGACTGTTTTTATTTAAATGCTTTTAAAAGAGGCTTAGTGATGTAGTTCGCAGACCGAGAGCTCGGAGCCTTGACTCTCATGTCAGTACAACAGAAAACACTGGCTGAAGGCAGCTCTCTCCGTTTTAAATAAAATTACTTGCAAACACCTGAGTTTAGCTCTTGCTGTGTTCTAAGGGGTTGACGGAATGTAATCGCTGGAACATTAAAATTTTAAAAGGCCGTATTTATTTTCATTTTCCGCTCCACACCTTCAGTGGAGTGGAATGCCTTAAACGGGGCATTATTTTTCGTACGTGACCTGTGGTTAGAGGCATTGTTGCTTGTTAGTAAGACATATGGCATAATAAATTATGTTCTTGGGCATAATTTGCAAGCTAACATGCACTACAAGTCATATCTTATATTTAACCTAAATATAAATGATTTTAATCTGTATTTTTGTGCGTCCTCTATTAAATCACCCTTTATGAGTAGTGCGCATGCGCACAAATGCCTAAGGGAACTTTCTGAGTATGACGTAAGAGGGAACCTGTGCTAAATCAAACAGAAAATACAGCGAAATGACAGGGAACAAAAAATATTAAATGAGTGATTATATGTTCAATACCGTTGCATTTTTTTGAGATCTCTAATCAGTTAAATAGCATAAGTTATTAGTTGGTGAGGTCTTTAACAACAGCCGTACTTTGTTGAACTAACGTGGTTCAAACGATGAGACCATATGAAACAGTCTTTACTAGCTTATTCGTTTCCACAAAAATGCAGCACAAATAAGCAAGCATTTTAACGTTTTAAATACACTAATCTACTGTTATTGTTCAATCGCTGAAGTGTTTTTTTTTTATTTATTTTTTTTAATGCCTTTAAAATATGTAGTTTTGTGAACACGGACGAAGAAACGCCAGCCCCGAAGCTCATCCGTAAACCACATAAAACAGCTCTTATGCGCTTAGCTCTTTAAAATGATAATCTGTTTACATTGTGTACAGTCGCTGGACTGTTTTTATTTAAATGCTTTTAAAAGAGGCTTAGTGATGTAGTTCGCAGACCGAGAGCTCGGAGCCTTGACTCTCATGTCAGTACAACAGAAAACACTGGCTGAAGGCAGCTCTCTCCGTTTTAAATAAAACTACTTGCAAACACCTGAGTTTAGCTCTTGCTGTGTTCTAAGGGGTTGACGGAATGAAATCGCTGGAACATTTAAATTTTAAAAGGCCGTATTTATTTTCATTTTTGAATGGCTTTAACGGGGCATTATTTTTCGTACGTGACCTGTGGTTAGAGGCATTGTTTCTTGTTAGTAAGACATATGGCTTAATAAATTATGTTCTTGGGTATAATTTGCAAGCTAATGTAACCCATATTAGGATTGAGCTGGTTAGAGGAAATTAAATATAAATTAGTATGAATTTATTTTCACAAAAGAATATTAATTTCTTTTAAAAATAGTCTAAAAAAGGCTATTCTGAAAAGTGAAAACTAAAAAAATAATAATTTTTAACTAAAAAGAAAGCATAATGTTTTGTCATATGGTCGGCGCTCTGTGTGATGTCACTGTGATGAGACGCATAGCGAGAGAAGAGAAACACGCTAGAAAATCGCGGGTGTCAGAAGAGAGATTAAAAGTGTGATGTTTGATGATTGAAGCGGATGCTAGTGGATCGTGAGGCCTGTATCTCCAGATGCGGTTTATAATTTGATATTGATATCACCCGGATTTGGTGAGTTTTAAACCAAACAATGTTTAATTTGTTGTAATTTTGAGTCAATGTGTTATATTGGCATTCTAATGTGTTTATGTGAGTGTATATGTAGTTACTGTTAAAGGTTGTGTGTTAATATACTATGCACTTAAGAATGTACTGGTGTATGTGATGAAATGCTAACTAGCTCTGTGAATGTTATAATTGCACATTAAGTGACAAAAGTGCTCAGATTGTATATTTATAATCACTGTTGGTGTTTAAATGTCATTTTCTTGAGCTGTGAGGGTAATACAGTCATATAAATTGTCTGAAATATTTTTGATCCTGTTTGTGTAAACAGGTCAAGTTTTTTTTGTGAGGTTGAAACTGTGATCTGAGATGGCGAGCCACCCGGAACCGTAGGCAGAGACGAGAGGGATTTCTGTTCTACATTGTGATCTGTGCCTTAATTGCTGTTACCAACGGGATTCATCTATTGTGTGGTATTTCTCATCCGTTACTCTACCACTAAGTTCTATAAAGAGTTGTCCGTGCCTGGTTGGACATTACACCACATGAAATTGCACTACCATTACTGCACCAAGAGACTTTACATTCGTTGGATTCATTCGATTTCAAGGAACTTTCGTTACATTTGCATATACACACACACTGACACTCACTCATTTCATGGACTGAAATTGTTTACATTGAATTACTGTAAGTTTTTACAGTCAAGTGTTTTTTTTTTTTTTTTGTTATACAAATCTGATTGTTACAGCTGTTTCATATTGTGGGTTTTGTTTTGAGTCAGGTTTATTCAAAGAAACAATTTAAACCTCAAAGGAAACCACCTAGCATAAGTTAAAATATACCAGTATTAAAGTAAAATAAATTGAAATATAAGTAATATTATACATATCAAAATAAATAGTCCAGTGAACAAATACATCATAAATAGATGTTTGGAAAATAACCCCCCAAAAAAGCATACTTTCCTGGAGGAAAAAAGAAGAACTCATTATTGTATTTTATTTTATTTATTCATTTTGCTGTCATTACATTCCATTATTTTACTCATTTCAATTTAAAGTAAAAAGTTACATTGGTAAAGTCATTCTCTTGGTCTGTCTGGTCCTTGTGTTGATTTAATTGCCTAATTTTTGCCCTCCATAGCGAATCTGGTGATCTGGCCTGTTACTGTGTGTCCTATCATTCATATTGATACACAAGGGAAGTAGAGTATCTATTGTACACTAGGCGTTACTGGCTACACTATAATGCAGTACAAGCTATATCCTCCGTTTAACCTAAATATAAATGATTTTATTCAGTATTTTTGTGCGTCCTCTATAAAGCACCATTTATGAGTAGTGCGCATGCGCACAAATGCCTAAGGGAACTTTCCGAGTATGACGTAAGAGGGAACCTGTGCTAAATCAAACAGAAAATACAGCGAAATGACAGGGAACAAAAAATATTAAATGAGTGATTATATGTTCAATACAGTTGCATTTTTTTGAGAACTCTAATCAGTTAAATAGCATAAGTTATTAGTTGGTGAGGTCTTTAACAACAGCCGTACTTTGTTGAACTAACGTGGTTCAAACGATGAGACCATATGAAACAGTCTTTACTAGCTTATTCGTTTCCACAAAAATGCAGCACAAATAAGGAAGCATTTTAACGTTTTAAATACACTAATCTACTATTATTGTTCAATCGCTGAAGTGTTTTTTATTTTTTTTTTTTTTTTTAATGCCTTTAAAATATGTAGTTTTGTGAACACGGACGAAGAAACGCCAGCCCCGAAGCTCATCCGTAAACCACATAAAACAGCTCATATGCGCTTAGCTCTTTAAAATGATAATCTGTTTACATTGTGTACAGTCGCTGGACTGTTTTTATTTAAATGCTTTTAAAAGAGGCTTAGTGATGTAGTTCGCAGACCGAGAGCTCGGAGCCTTGACTCTCATGTCTGTACAACAGAAAACACTGGCTGAAGGCAGCTCTCTCCGTTTTAAATAAAACTACTTGCAAACACCTGAGTTTAGCTCTTGCTGTGTTCTAAGGGGTTGACGGAATGAAATCGCTGGAACATTTACATTTTAAAAGGCCGTATTTATTTTCATTTTCCGCTCCACACCTTCAGTGGATATGCCTTAAACGGGGCATTATTTTTCGTACGTGACCTGTGGTTAGAGGCATTGTTGCTTGTTAGTAAGACATATGGCATAATAAATTATGTTCTTGGGCATAATTTGCAAGCTAACATGCTCTACAAGTCATATCTTATATTTAACCTAAATATAAATGATTTTAATCTGTATTTTTGTGCGTCCTCTATTAAATCACCCTTTATGAGTAGTGCGCATGCGCACAAATGCCTAAGGGAACTTTCTGAGTATGACGTAAGAGGGAACCTGTGCTAAATCAAACAGAAAATACAGCGAAATGACAGGGAACAAAAAATATTAAATGAGTGATTATATGTTCAATACAGTTGCATTTTTTTTTGAGAACTCTAATCAGTTAAATAGCATAAGTTATTAGTTGGTGAGGTCTTTAACAACAGCCGTACTTTGTTGAACTAACGTGGTTCAAACGATGAGACCATATGAAACAGTCTTTACTAGCTTATTCGTTTCCACAAAAATGCAGCACAAATAAGCAAGCATTTTAACGTTTTAAATACACTAATCTACTATTATTGTTCAATCGCTGAAGTGTGTTTTTTTTTTTTTTTTTTAATGCCTTTAAAATATGTAGTTTTGTGAACACGGACGAAGAAACGCCAGCCCCGAAGCTCATCCGTAAACCACATAAAACAGCTCATATGCGCTTAGCTCTTTAAAATGATAATCTGTTTACATTGTGTACAGTCGCTGGACTGTTTTTATTTAAATGCTTTTAAAAGAGGCTTAGTGATGTAGTTCGCAGACCGAGAGCTCGGAGCCTTGACTCTCATGTCTGTACAACAGAAAACACTGGCTGAAGGCAGCTCTCTCCGTTTTAAATAAAACTACTTGCAAACACCTGAGTTTAGCTCTTGCTGTGTTCTAAGGGGTTGACGGAATGAAATCGCTGGAACATTTACATTTTAAAAGGCCGTATTTATTTTCATTTTCCGCTCCACACCTTCAGTGGATATGCCTTAAACGGGGCATTATTTTTCGTACGTGACCTGTGGTTAGAGGCATTGTTGCTTGTTAGTAAGTCATATGGCATAATAAATTATGTTCTTGGGCATAATTTGCAAGCTAACATGCTCTACAAGTCATATCTTATATTTAACCTAAATATAAATGATTTTAATCTGTATTTTTGTGCGTCCTCTATTAAATCACCCTTTATGAGTAGTGCGCATGCGCACAAATGCCTAAGGGAACTTTCTGAGTATGACGTAAGAGGGAACCTGTGCTAAATCAAACAGAAAATACAGCGAAATGACAGGGAACAAAAAATATTAAATGAGTGATTATATGTTCAATACAGTTGCATTTTTTTTTTGAGAACTCTAATCAGTTAAATAGCATAAGTTATTAGTTGGTGAGGTCTTTAACAACAGCCGTACTTTGTTGAACTAACGTGGTTCAAACGATGAGACCATATGAAACAGTCTTTACTAGCTTATTCGTTTCCACAAAAATGCAGCACAAATAAGCAAGCATTTTAACGTTTTAAATACACTAATCTACTATTATTGTTCAATCGCTGAAGTGTTTTTTTATTTATTTATTTATTTTAATGCCTATATAATATGTAGTTTTGTGAACACGGACGAAGAAACGCCAGCCCCGAAGCTCATCCGTAAACCACATAAAACAGCTCATATGCGCTTAGCTCTTTAAAATGATAATCTGTTTACATTGTGTACAGTCGCTGGACTATTTTTATTTAAATGCTTTTAAAAGAGGCTTAGTGATGTAGTTCGCAGACCGAGAGCTCGGAGCCTTGACTCTCATGTCAGTACAACAGAAAACACTGGCTGAAGGCAGCTCTCTCCGTTTTAAATAAAATTACTTGCAAACACCTGAGTTTAGCTCTTGCTGTGTTCTAAGGGGTTGACGGAATGTAATCGCTGGAACATTAAAATTTTAAAAGGCCGTATTTATTTTCATTTTCCGCTCCACACCTTCAGTGGAGTGGAATGCCTTAAACGGGGCATTATTTTTCGTACGTGACCTGTGGTTAGAGGCATTGTTGCTTGTTAGTAAGACATATGGCATAATAAATTATGTTCTTGGGCATAATTTGCAAGCTAACATGCACTACAAGTCATATCTTATATTTAACCTAAATATAAATGATTTTAATCTGTATTTTTGTGCGTCCTCTATTAAATCACCCTTTATGAGTAGTGCGCATGCGCACAAATGCCTAAGGGAACTTTCTGAGTATGACGTAAGAGGGAACCTGTGCTAAATCAAACAGAAAATACAGCGAAATGACAGGGAACAAAAAATATTAAATGAGTGATTATATGTTCAATACCGTTGCATTTTTTTGAGATCTCTAATCAGTTAAATAGCATAAGTTATTAGTTGGTGAGGTCTTTAACAACAGCCGTACTTTGTTGAACTAACGTGGTTCAAACGATGAGACCATATGAAACAGTCTTTACTAGCTTATTCGTTTCCACAAAAATGCAGCACAAATAAGCAAGCATTTTAACGTTTTAAATACACTAATCTACTGTTATTGTTCAATCGCTGAAGTGTTTTTTTTTTATTTATTTTTTTTAATGCCTTTAAAATATGTAGTTTTGTGAACACGGACGAAGAAACGCCAGCCCCGAAGCTCATCCGTAAACCACATAAAACAGCTCTTATGCGCTTAGCTCTTTAAAATGATAATCTGTTTACATTGTGTACAGTCGCTGGACTGTTTTTATTTAAATGCTTTTAAAAGAGGCTTAGTGATGTAGTTCGCAGACCGAGAGCTCGGAGCCTTGACTCTCATGTCAGTACAACAGAAAACACTGGCTGAAGGCAGCTCTCTCCGTTTTAAATAAAACTACTTGCAAACACCTGAGTTTAGCTCTTGCTGTGTTCTAAGGGGTTGACGGAATGAAATCGCTGGAACATTTAAATTTTAAAAGGCCGTATTTATTTTCATTTTTGAATGGCTTTAACGGGGCATTATTTTTCGTACGTGACCTGTGGTTAGAGGCATTGTTTCTTGTTAGTAAGACATATGGCTTAATAAATTATGTTCTTGGGTATAATTTGCAAGCTAATGTAACCCATATTAGGATTGAGCTGGTTAGAGGAAATTAAATATAAATTAGTATGAATTTATTTTCACAAAAGAATATTAATTTCTTTTAAAAATAGTCTAAAAAAGGCTATTCTGAAAAGTGAAAACTAAAAAAATAATAATTTTTAACTAAAAAGAAAGCATAATGTTTTGTCATATGGTCGGCGCTCTGTGTGATGTCACTGTGATGAGACGCATAGCGAGAGAAGAGAAACACGCTAGAAAATCGCGGGTGTCAGAAGAGAGATTAAAAGTGTGATGTTTGATGATTGAAGCGGATGCTAGTGGATCGTGAGGCCTGTATCTCCAGATGCGGTTTATAATTTGATATTGATATCACCCGGATTTGGTGAGTTTTAAACCAAACAATGTTTAATTTGTTGTAATTTTGAGTCAATGTGTTATATTGGCATTCTAATGTGTTTATGTGAGTGTATATGTAGTTACTGTTAAAGGTTGTGTGTTAATATACTATGCACTTAAGAATGTACTGGTGTATGTGATGAAATGCTAACTAGCTCTGTGAATGTTATAATTGCACATTAAGTGACAAAAGTGCTCAGATTGTATATTTATAATCACTGTTGGTGTTTAAATGTCATTTTCTTGAGCTGTGAGGGTAATACAGTCATATAAATTGTCTGAAATATTTTTGATCCTGTTTGTGTAAACAGGTCAAGTTTTTTTTGTGAGGTTGAAACTGTGATCTGAGATGGCGAGCCACCCGGAACCGTAGGCAGAGACGAGAGGGATTTCTGTTCTACATTGTGATCTGTGCCTTAATTGCTGTTACCAACGGGATTCATCTATTGTGTGGTATTTCTCATCCGTTACTCTACCACTAAGTTCTATAAAGAGTTGTCCGTGCCTGGTTGGACATTACACCACATGAAATTGCACTACCATTACTGCACCAAGAGACTTTACATTCGTTGGATTCATTCGATTTCAAGGAACTTTCGTTACATTTGCATATACACACACACTGACACTCACTCATTTCATGGACTGAAATTGTTTACATTGAATTACTGTAAGTTTTTACAGTCAAGTGTTTTTTTTTTTTTTTTGTTATACAAATCTGATTGTTACAGCTGTTTCATATTGTGGGTTTTGTTTTGAGTCAGGTTTATTCAAAGAAACAATTTAAACCTCAAAGGAAACCACCTAGCATAAGTTAAAATATACCAGTATTAAAGTAAAATAAATTGAAATATAAGTAATATTATACATATCAAAATAAATAGTCCAGTGAACAAATACATCATAAATAGATGTTTGGAAAATAACCCCCCAAAAAAGCATACTTTCCTGGAGGAAAAAAGAAGAACTCATTATTGTATTTTATTTTATTTATTCATTTTGCTGTCATTACATTCCATTATTTTACTCATTTCAATTTAAAGTAAAAAGTTACATTGGTAAAGTCATTCTCTTGGTCTGTCTGGTCCTTGTGTTGATTTAATTGCCTAATTTTTGCCCTCCATAGCGAATCTGGTGATCTGGCCTGTTACTGTGTGTCCTATCATTCATATTGATACACAAGGGAAGTAGAGTATCTATTGTACACTAGGCGTTACTGGCTACACTATAATGCAGTACAAGCTATATCCTCCGTTTAACCTAAATATAAATGATTTTATTCAGTATTTTTGTGCGTCCTCTATAAAGCACCATTTATGAGTAGTGCGCATGCGCACAAATGCCTAAGGGAACTTTCCGAGTATGACGTAAGAGGGAACCTGTGCTAAATCAAACAGAAAATACAGCGAAATGACAGGGAACAAAAAATATTAAATGAGTGATTATATGTTCAATACAGTTGCATTTTTTTGAGAACTCTAATCAGTTAAATAGCATAAGTTATTAGTTGGTGAGGTCTTTAACAACAGCCGTACTTTGTTGAACTAACGTGGTTCAAACGATGAGACCATATGAAACAGTCTTTACTAGCTTATTCGTTTCCACAAAAATGCAGCACAAATAAGGAAGCATTTTAACGTTTTAAATACACTAATCTACTATTATTGTTCAATCGCTGAAGTGTTTTTTATTTTTTTTATTTTTTTTAATGCCTTTAAAATATGTAGTTTTGTGAACACGGACGAAGAAACGCCAGCCCCGAAGCTCATCCGTAAACCACATAAAACAGCTCATATGCGCTTAGCTCTTTAAAATGATAATCTGTTTACATTGTGTACAGTCGCTGGACTGTTTTTATTTAAATGCTTTTAAAAGAGGCTTAGTGATGTAGTTCGCAGACCGAGAGCTCGGAGCCTTGACTCTCATGTCTGTACAACAGAAAACACTGGCTGAAGGCAGCTCTCTCCGTTTTAAATAAAACTACTTGCAAACACCTGAGTTTAGCTCTTGCTGTGTTCTAAGGGGTTGACGGAATGAAATCGCTGGAACATTTACATTTTAAAAGGCCGTATTTATTTTCATTTTCCGCTCCACACCTTCAGTGGATATGCCTTAAACGGGGCATTATTTTTCGTACGTGACCTGTGGTTAGAGGCATTGTTGCTTGTTAGTAAGACATATGGCATAATAAATTATGTTCTTGGGCATAATTTGCAAGCTAACATGCTCTACAAGTCATATCTTATATTTAACCTAAATATAAATGATTTTAATCTGTATTTTTGTGCGTCCTCTATTAAATCACCCTTTATGAGTAGTGCGCATGCGCACAAATGCCTAAGGGAACTTTCTGAGTATGACGTAAGAGGGAACCTGTGCTAAATCAAACAGAAAATACAGCGAAATGACAGGGAACAAAAAATATTAAATGAGTGATTATATGTTCAATACAGTTGCATTTTTTTTTGAGAACTCTAATCAGTTAAATAGCATAAGTTATTAGTTGGTGAGGTCTTTAACAACAGCCGTACTTTGTTGAACTAACGTGGTTCAAACGATGAGACCATATGAAACAGTCTTTACTAGCTTATTCGTTTCCACAAAAATGCAGCACAAATAAGCAAGCATTTTAACGTTTTAAATACACTAATCTACTATTATTGTTCAATCGCTGAAGTGTGTTTTTTTTTTTTTTTTTAATGCCTTTAAAATATGTAGTTTTGTGAACACGGACGAAGAAACGCCAGCCCCGAAGCTCATCCGTAAACCACATAAAACAGCTCATATGCGCTTAGCTCTTTAAAATGATAATCTGTTTACATTGTGTACAGTCGCTGGACTGTTTTTATTTAAATGCTTTTAAAAGAGGCTTAGTGATGTAGTTCGCAGACCGAGAGCTCGGAGCCTTGACTCTCATGTCTGTACAACAGAAAACACTGGCTGAAGGCAGCTCTCTCCGTTTTAAATAAAACTACTTGCAAACACCTGAGTTTAGCTCTTGCTGTGTTCTAAGGGGTTGACGGAATGAAATCGCTGGAACATTTACATTTTAAAAGGCCGTATTTATTTTCATTTTCCGCTCCACACCTTCAGTGGATATGCCTTAAACGGGGCATTATTTTTCGTACGTGACCTGTGGTTAGAGGCATTGTTGCTTGTTAGTAAGTCATATGGCATAATAAATTATGTTCTTGGGCATAATTTGCAAGCTAACATGCTCTACAAGTCATATCTTATATTTAACCTAAATATAAATGATTTTAATCTGTATTTTTGTGCGTCCTCTATTAAATCACCCTTTATGAGTAGTGCGCATGCGCACAAATGCCTAAGGGAACTTTCTGAGTATGACGTAAGAGGGAACCTGTGCTAAATCAAACAGAAAATACAGCGAAATGACAGGGAACAAAAAATATTAAATGAGTGATTATATGTTCAATACAGTTGCATTTTTTTGAGATCTCTAATCAGTTAAATAGCATAAGTTATTAGTTGGTGAGGTCTTTAACAACAGCCGTACTTTGTTGAACTAACGTGGTTCAAACGATGAGACCATATGAAACAGTCTTTACTAGCTTATTCGTTTCCACAAAAATGCAGCACAAATAAGCAAGCATTTTAACGTTTTAAATACACTAATTTACTATTATTGTTCAATCGCTGAAGTGTTTTTTTTTTTTATTTTTTTTTTTTTTTTTTTTTTATTGCCTTTAAAATATGTAGTTTTGTGAACACGGACGAAGAAACGCCAGCCCCGAAGCTCATCCGTAAACCACATAAAACAGCTCATATGCGCTTAGCTCTTTAAAATGATAATCTGTTTACATTGTGTACAGTCGCTGGACTATTTTTATTTAAATGCTTTTAAAAGAGGCTTAGTGATGTAGTTCGCAGACCGAGAGCTCGGAGCCTTGACTCTCATGTCAGTACAACAGAAAACACTGGCTGAAGGCAGCTCTCTCCGTTTTAAATAAAATTACTTGCAAACACCTGAGTTTAGCTCTTGCTGTGTTCTAAGGGGTTGACGGAATGTAATCGCTGGAACATTAAAATTTTAAAAGGCCGTATTTATTTTCATTTTCCGCTCCACACCTTCAGTGGAGTGGAATGCCTTAAACGGGGCATTATTTTTCGTACGTGACCTGTGGTTAGAGGCATTGTTGCTTGTTAGTAAGACATATGGCATAATAAATTATGTTCTTGGGCATAATTTGCAAGCTAACATGCACTACAAGTCATATCTTATATTTAACCTAAATATAAATGATTTTAATCTGTATTTTTGTGCGTCCTCTATTAAATCACCCTTTATGAGTAGTGCGCATGCGCACAAATGCCTAAGGGAACTTTCTGAGTATGACGTAAGAGGGAACCTGTGCTAAATCAAACAGAAAATACAGCGAAATGACAGGGAACAAAAAATATTAAATGAGTGATTATATGTTCAATACCGTTGCATTTTTTTGAGATCTCTAATCAGTTAAATAGCATAAGTTATTAGTTGGTGAGGTCTTTAACAACAGCCGTACTTTGTTGAACTAACGTGGTTCAAACGATGAGACCATATGAAACAGTCTTTACTAGCTTATTCGTTTCCACAAAAATGCAGCACAAATAAGCAAGCATTTTAACGTTTTAAATACACTAATCTACTGTTATTGTTCAATCGCTGAAGTGTTTTTTTTTTATTTATTTTTTTTAATGCCTTTAAAATATGTAGTTTTGTGAACACGGACGAAGAAACGCCAGCCCCGAAGCTCATCCGTAAACCACATAAAACAGCTCTTATGCGCTTAGCTCTTTAAAATGATAATCTGTTTACATTGTGTACAGTCGCTGGACTGTTTTTATTTAAATGCTTTTAAAAGAGGCTTAGTGATGTAGTTCGCAGACCGAGAGCTCGGAGCCTTGACTCTCATGTCAGTACAACAGAAAACACTGGCTGAAGGCAGCTCTCTCCGTTTTAAATAAAACTACTTGCAAACACCTGAGTTTAGCTCTTGCTGTGTTCTAAGGGGTTGACGGAATGAAATCGCTGGAACATTTAAATTTTAAAAGGCCGTATTTATTTTCATTTTTGAATGGCTTTAACGGGGCATTATTTTTCGTACGTGACCTGTGGTTAGAGGCATTGTTTCTTGTTAGTAAGACATATGGCTTAATAAATTATGTTCTTGGGTATAATTTGCAAGCTAATGTAACCCATATTAGGATTGAGCTGGTTAGAGGAAATTAAATATAAATTAGTATGAATTTATTTTCACAAAAGAATATTAATTTCTTTTAAAAATAGTCTAAAAAAGGCTATTCTGAAAAGTGAAAACTAAAAAAATAATAATTTTTAACTAAAAAGAAAGCATAATGTTTTGTCATATGGTCGGCGCTCTGTGTGATGTCACTGTGATGAGACGCATAGCGAGAGAAGAGAAACACGCTAGAAAATCGCGGGTGTCAGAAGAGAGATTAAAAGTGTGATGTTTGATGATTGAAGCGGATGCTAGTGGATCGTGAGGCCTGTATCTCCAGATGCGGTTTATAATTTGATATTGATATCACCCGGATTTGGTGAGTTTTAAACCAAACAATGTTTAATTTGTTGTAATTTTGAGTCAATGTGTTATATTGGCATTCTAATGTGTTTATGTGAGTGTATATGTAGTTACTGTTAAAGGTTGTGTGTTAATATACTATGCACTTAAGAATGTACTGGTGTATGTGATGAAATGCTAACTAGCTCTGTGAATGTTATAATTGCACATTAAGTGACAAAAGTGCTCAGATTGTATATTTATAATCACTGTTGGTGTTTAAATGTCATTTTCTTGAGCTGTGAGGGTAATACAGTCATATAAATTGTCTGAAATATTTTTGATCCTGTTTGTGTAAACAGGTCAAGTTTTTTTTGTGAGGTTGAAACTGTGATCTGAGATGGCGAGCCACCCGGAACCGTAGGCAGAGACGAGAGGGATTTCTGTTCTACATTGTGATCTGTGCCTTAATTGCTGTTACCAACGGGATTCATCTATTGTGTGGTATTTCTCATCCGTTACTCTACCACTAAGTTCTATAAAGAGTTGTCCGTGCCTGGTTGGACATTACACCACATGAAATTGCACTACCATTACTGCACCAAGAGACTTTACATTCGTTGGATTCATTCGATTTCAAGGAACTTTCGTTACATTTGCATATACACACACACTGACACTCACTCATTTCATGGACTGAAATTGTTTACATTGAATTACTGTAAGTTTTTACAGTCAAGTGTTTTTTTTTTTTTTTTGTTATACAAATCTGATTGTTACAGCTGTTTCATATTGTGGGTTTTGTTTTGAGTCAGGTTTATTCAAAGAAACAATTTAAACCTCAAAGGAAACCACCTAGCATAAGTTAAAATATACCAGTATTAAAGTAAAATAAATTGAAATATAAGTAATATTATACATATCAAAATAAATAGTCCAGTGAACAAATACATCATAAATAGATGTTTGGAAAATAACCCCCCAAAAAAGCATACTTTCCTGGAGGAAAAAAGAAGAACTCATTATTGTATTTTATTTTATTTATTCATTTTGCTGTCATTACATTCCATTATTTTACTCATTTCAATTTAAAGTAAAAAGTTACATTGGTAAAGTCATTCTCTTGGTCTGTCTGGTCCTTGTGTTGATTTAATTGCCTAATTTTTGCCCTCCATAGCGAATCTGGTGATCTGGCCTGTTACTGTGTGTCCTATCATTCATATTGATACACAAGGGAAGTAGAGTATCTATTGTACACTAGGCGTTACTGGCTACACTATAATGCAGTACAAGCTATATCCTCCGTTTAACCTAAATATAAATGATTTTATTCAGTATTTTTGTGCGTCCTCTATAAAGCACCATTTATGAGTAGTGCGCATGCGCACAAATGCCTAAGGGAACTTTCCGAGTATGACGTAAGAGGGAACCTGTGCTAAATCAAACAGAAAATACAGCGAAATGACAGGGAACAAAAAATATTAAATGAGTGATTATATGTTCAATACAGTTGCATTTTTTTGAGAACTCTAATCAGTTAAATAGCATAAGTTATTAGTTGGTGAGGTCTTTAACAACAGCCGTACTTTGTTGAACTAACGTGGTTCAAACGATGAGACCATATGAAACAGTCTTTACTAGCTTATTCGTTTCCACAAAAATGCAGCACAAATAAGGAAGCATTTTAACGTTTTAAATACACTAATCTACTATTATTGTTCAATCGCTGAAGTGTTTTTTATTTTTTTTATTTTTTTTAATGCCTTTAAAATATGTAGTTTTGTGAACACGGACGAAGAAACGCCAGCCCCGAAGCTCATCCGTAAACCACATAAAACAGCTCATATGCGCTTAGCTCTTTAAAATGATAATCTGTTTACATTGTGTACAGTCGCTGGACTGTTTTTATTTAAATGCTTTTAAAAGAGGCTTAGTGATGTAGTTCGCAGACCGAGAGCTCGGAGCCTTGACTCTCATGTCTGTACAACAGAAAACACTGGCTGAAGGCAGCTCTCTCCGTTTTAAATAAAACTACTTGCAAACACCTGAGTTTAGCTCTTGCTGTGTTCTAAGGGGTTGACGGAATGAAATCGCTGGAACATTTACATTTTAAAAGGCCGTATTTATTTTCATTTTCCGCTCCACACCTTCAGTGGATATGCCTTAAACGGGGCATTATTTTTCGTACGTGACCTGTGGTTAGAGGCATTGTTGCTTGTTAGTAAGACATATGGCATAATAAATTATGTTCTTGGGCATAATTTGCAAGCTAACATGCTCTACAAGTCATATCTTATATTTAACCTAAATATAAATGATTTTAATCTGTATTTTTGTGCGTCCTCTATTAAATCACCCTTTATGAGTAGTGCGCATGCGCACAAATGCCTAAGGGAACTTTCTGAGTATGACGTAAGAGGGAACCTGTGCTAAATCAAACAGAAAATACAGCGAAATGACAGGGAACAAAAAATATTAAATGAGTGATTATATGTTCAATACAGTTGCATTTTTTTTTGAGAACTCTAATCAGTTAAATAGCATAAGTTATTAGTTGGTGAGGTCTTTAACAACAGCCGTACTTTGTTGAACTAACGTGGTTCAAACGATGAGACCATATGAAACAGTCTTTACTAGCTTATTCGTTTCCACAAAAATGCAGCACAAATAAGCAAGCATTTTAACGTTTTAAATACACTAATCTACTATTATTGTTCAATCGCTGAAGTGTGTTTTTTTTTTTTTTTTTTAATGCCTTTAAAATATGTAGTTTTGTGAACACGGACGAAGAAACGCCAGCCCCGAAGCTCATCCGTAAACCACATAAAACAGCTCATATGCGCTTAGCTCTTTAAAATGATAATCTGTTTACATTGTGTACAGTCGCTGGACTGTTTTTATTTAAATGCTTTTAAAAGAGGCTTAGTGATGTAGTTCGCAGACCGAGAGCTCGGAGCCTTGACTCTCATGTCTGTACAACAGAAAACACTGGCTGAAGGCAGCTCTCTCCGTTTTAAATAAAACTACTTGCAAACACCTGAGTTTAGCTCTTGCTGTGTTCTAAGGGGTTGACGGAATGAAATCGCTGGAACATTTACATTTTAAAAGGCCGTATTTATTTTCATTTTCCGCTCCACACCTTCAGTGGATATGCCTTAAACGGGGCATTATTTTTCGTACGTGACCTGTGGTTAGAGGCATTGTTGCTTGTTAGTAAGTCATATGGCATAATAAATTATGTTCTTGGGCATAATTTGCAAGCTAACATGCTCTACAAGTCATATCTTATATTTAACCTAAATATAAATGATTTTAATCTGTATTTTTGTGCGTCCTCTATTAAATCACCCTTTATGAGTAGTGCGCATGCGCACAAATGCCTAAGGGAACTTTCTGAGTATGACGTAAGAGGGAACCTGTGCTAAATCAAACAGAAAATACAGCGAAATGACAGGGAACAAAAAATATTAAATGAGTGATTATATGTTCAATACAGTTGCATTTTTTTGAGATCTCTAATCAGTTAAATAGCATAAGTTATTAGTTGGTGAGGTCTTTAACAACAGCCGTACTTTGTTGAACTAACGTGGTTCAAACGATGAGACCATATGAAACAGTCTTTACTAGCTTATTCGTTTCCACAAAAATGCAGCACAAATAAGCAAGCATTTTAACGTTTTAAATACACTAATTTACTATTATTGTTCAATCGCTGAAGTGTTTTTTTTTTTTTATTTTTTTTTTTTTTTTTTTTATTGCCTTTAAAATATGTAGTTTTGTGAACACGGACGAAGAAACGCCAGCCCCGAAGCTCATCCGTAAACCACATAAAACAGCTCATATGCGCTTAGCTCTTTAAAATGATAATCTGTTTACATTGTGTACAGTCGCTGGACTATTTTTATTTAAATGCTTTTAAAAGAGGCTTAGTGATGTAGTTCGCAGACCGAGAGCTCGGAGCCTTGACTCTCATGTCAGTACAACAGAAAACACTGGCTGAAGGCAGCTCTCTCCGTTTTAAATAAAATTACTTGCAAACACCTGAGTTTAGCTCTTGCTGTGTTCTAAGGGGTTGACGGAATGTAATCGCTGGAACATTAAAATTTTAAAAGGCCGTATTTATTTTCATTTTCCGCTCCACACCTTCAGTGGAGTGGAATGCCTTAAACGGGGCATTATTTTTCGTACGTGACCTGTGGTTAGAGGCATTGTTGCTTGTTAGTAAGACATATGGCATAATAAATTATGTTCTTGGGCATAATTTGCAAGCTAACATGCACTACAAGTCATATCTTATATTTAACCTAAATATAAATGATTTTAATCTGTATTTTTGTGCGTCCTCTATTAAATCACCCTTTATGAGTAGTGCGCATGCGCACAAATGCCTAAGGGAACTTTCTGAGTATGACGTAAGAGGGAACCTGTGCTAAATCAAACAGAAAATACAGCGAAATGACAGGGAACAAAAAATATTAAATGAGTGATTATATGTTCAATACCGTTGCATTTTTTTGAGATCTCTAATCAGTTAAATAGCATAAGTTATTAGTTGGTGAGGTCTTTAACAACAGCCGTACTTTGTTGAACTAACGTGGTTCAAACGATGAGACCATATGAAACAGTCTTTACTAGCTTATTCGTTTCCACAAAAATGCAGCACAAATAAGCAAGCATTTTAACGTTTTAAATACACTAATCTACTGTTATTGTTCAATCGCTGAAGTGTTTTTTTTTTATTTATTTTTTTTAATGCCTTTAAAATATGTAGTTTTGTGAACACGGACGAAGAAACGCCAGCCCCGAAGCTCATCCGTAAACCACATAAAACAGCTCTTATGCGCTTAGCTCTTTAAAATGATAATCTGTTTACATTGTGTACAGTCGCTGGACTGTTTTTATTTAAATGCTTTTAAAAGAGGCTTAGTGATGTAGTTCGCAGACCGAGAGCTCGGAGCCTTGACTCTCATGTCAGTACAACAGAAAACACTGGCTGAAGGCAGCTCTCTCCGTTTTAAATAAAACTACTTGCAAACACCTGAGTTTAGCTCTTGCTGTGTTCTAAGGGGTTGACGGAATGAAATCGCTGGAACATTTAAATTTTAAAAGGCCGTATTTATTTTCATTTTTGAATGGCTTTAACGGGGCATTATTTTTCGTACGTGACCTGTGGTTAGAGGCATTGTTTCTTGTTAGTAAGACATATGGCTTAATAAATTATGTTCTTGGGTATAATTTGCAAGCTAATGTAACCCATATTAGGATTGAGCTGGTTAGAGGAAATTAAATATAAATTAGTATGAATTTATTTTCACAAAAGAATATTAATTTCTTTTAAAAATAGTCTAAAAAAGGCTATTCTGAAAAGTGAAAACTAAAAAAATAATAATTTTTAACTAAAAAGAAAGCATAATGTTTTGTCATATGGTCGGCGCTCTGTGTGATGTCACTGTGATGAGACGCATAGCGAGAGAAGAGAAACACGCTAGAAAATCGCGGGTGTCAGAAGAGAGATTAAAAGTGTGATGTTTGATGATTGAAGCGGATGCTAGTGGATCGTGAGGCCTGTATCTCCAGATGCGGTTTATAATTTGATATTGATATCACCCGGATTTGGTGAGTTTTAAACCAAACAATGTTTAATTTGTTGTAATTTTGAGTCAATGTGTTATATTGGCATTCTAATGTGTTTATGTGAGTGTATATGTAGTTACTGTTAAAGGTTGTGTGTTAATATACTATGCACTTAAGAATGTACTGGTGTATGTGATGAAATGCTAACTAGCTCTGTGAATGTTATAATTGCACATTAAGTGACAAAAGTGCTCAGATTGTATATTTATAATCACTGTTGGTGTTTAAATGTCATTTTCTTGAGCTGTGAGGGTAATACAGTCATATAAATTGTCTGAAATATTTTTGATCCTGTTTGTGTAAACAGGTCAAGTTTTTTTTGTGAGGTTGAAACTGTGATCTGAGATGGCGAGCCACCCGGAACCGTAGGCAGAGACGAGAGGGATTTCTGTTCTACATTGTGATCTGTGCCTTAATTGCTGTTACCAACGGGATTCATCTATTGTGTGGTATTTCTCATCCGTTACTCTACCACTAAGTTCTATAAAGAGTTGTCCGTGCCTGGTTGGACATTACACCACATGAAATTGCACTACCATTACTGCACCAAGAGACTTTACATTCGTTGGATTCATTCGATTTCAAGGAACTTTCGTTACATTTGCATATACACACACACTGACACTCACTCATTTCATGGACTGAAATTGTTTACATTGAATTACTGTAAGTTTTTACAGTCAAGTGTTTTTTTTTTTTTTTTGTTATACAAATCTGATTGTTACAGCTGTTTCATATTGTGGGTTTTGTTTTGAGTCAGGTTTATTCAAAGAAACAATTTAAACCTCAAAGGAAACCACCTAGCATAAGTTAAAATATACCAGTATTAAAGTAAAATAAATTGAAATATAAGTAATATTATACATATCAAAATAAATAGTCCAGTGAACAAATACATCATAAATAGATGTTTGGAAAATAACCCCCCAAAAAAGCATACTTTCCTGGAGGAAAAAAGAAGAACTCATTATTGTATTTTATTTTATTTATTCATTTTGCTGTCATTACATTCCATTATTTTACTCATTTCAATTTAAAGTAAAAAGTTACATTGGTAAAGTCATTCTCTTGGTCTGTCTGGTCCTTGTGTTGATTTAATTGCCTAATTTTTGCCCTCCATAGCGAATCTGGTGATCTGGCCTGTTACTGTGTGTCCTATCATTCATATTGATACACAAGGGAAGTAGAGTATCTATTGTACACTAGGCGTTACTGGCTACACTATAATGCAGTACAAGCTATATCCTCCGTTTAACCTAAATATAAATGATTTTATTCAGTATTTTTGTGCGTCCTCTATAAAGCACCATTTATGAGTAGTGCGCATGCGCACAAATGCCTAAGGGAACTTTCCGAGTATGACGTAAGAGGGAACCTGTGCTAAATCAAACAGAAAATACAGCGAAATGACAGGGAACAAAAAATATTAAATGAGTGATTATATGTTCAATACAGTTGCATTTTTTTGAGAACTCTAATCAGTTAAATAGCATAAGTTATTAGTTGGTGAGGTCTTTAACAACAGCCGTACTTTGTTGAACTAACGTGGTTCAAACGATGAGACCATATGAAACAGTCTTTACTAGCTTATTCGTTTCCACAAAAATGCAGCACAAATAAGGAAGCATTTTAACGTTTTAAATACACTAATCTACTATTATTGTTCAATCGCTGAAGTGTTTTTTATTTTTTTTATTTTTTTTAATGCCTTTAAAATATGTAGTTTTGTGAACACGGACGAAGAAACGCCAGCCCCGAAGCTCATCCGTAAACCACATAAAACAGCTCATATGCGCTTAGCTCTTTAAAATGATAATCTGTTTACATTGTGTACAGTCGCTGGACTGTTTTTATTTAAATGCTTTTAAAAGAGGCTTAGTGATGTAGTTCGCAGACCGAGAGCTCGGAGCCTTGACTCTCATGTCTGTACAACAGAAAACACTGGCTGAAGGCAGCTCTCTCCGTTTTAAATAAAACTACTTGCAAACACCTGAGTTTAGCTCTTGCTGTGTTCTAAGGGGTTGACGGAATGAAATCGCTGGAACATTTACATTTTAAAAGGCCGTATTTATTTTCATTTTCCGCTCCACACCTTCAGTGGATATGCCTTAAACGGGGCATTATTTTTCGTACGTGACCTGTGGTTAGAGGCATTGTTGCTTGTTAGTAAGACATATGGCATAATAAATTATGTTCTTGGGCATAATTTGCAAGCTAACATGCTCTACAAGTCATATCTTATATTTAACCTAAATATAAATGATTTTAATCTGTATTTTTGTGCGTCCTCTATTAAATCACCCTTTATGAGTAGTGCGCATGCGCACAAATGCCTAAGGGAACTTTCTGAGTATGACGTAAGAGGGAACCTGTGCTAAATCAAACAGAAAATACAGCGAAATGACAGGGAACAAAAAATATTAAATGAGTGATTATATGTTCAATACAGTTGCATTTTTTTTTGAGAACTCTAATCAGTTAAATAGCATAAGTTATTAGTTGGTGAGGTCTTTAACAACAGCCGTACTTTGTTGAACTAACGTGGTTCAAACGATGAGACCATATGAAACAGTCTTTACTAGCTTATTCGTTTCCACAAAAATGCAGCACAAATAAGCAAGCATTTTAACGTTTTAAATACACTAATCTACTATTATTGTTCAATCGCTGAAGTGTGTTTTTTTTTTTTTTTTTAATGCCTTTAAAATATGTAGTTTTGTGAACACGGACGAAGAAACGCCAGCCCCGAAGCTCATCCGTAAACCACATAAAACAGCTCATATGCGCTTAGCTCTTTAAAATGATAATCTGTTTACATTGTGTACAGTCGCTGGACTGTTTTTATTTAAATGCTTTTAAAAGAGGCTTAGTGATGTAGTTCGCAGACCGAGAGCTCGGAGCCTTGACTCTCATGTCTGTACAACAGAAAACACTGGCTGAAGGCAGCTCTCTCCGTTTTAAATAAAACTACTTGCAAACACCTGAGTTTAGCTCTTGCTGTGTTCTAAGGGGTTGACGGAATGAAATCGCTGGAACATTTACATTTTAAAAGGCCGTATTTATTTTCATTTTCCGCTCCACACCTTCAGTGGATATGCCTTAAACGGGGCATTATTTTTCGTACGTGACCTGTGGTTAGAGGCATTGTTGCTTGTTAGTAAGTCATATGGCATAATAAATTATGTTCTTGGGCATAATTTGCAAGCTAACATGCTCTACAAGTCATATCTTATATTTAACCTAAATATAAATGATTTTAATCTGTATTTTTGTGCGTCCTCTATTAAATCACCCTTTATGAGTAGTGCGCATGCGCACAAATGCCTAAGGGAACTTTCTGAGTATGACGTAAGAGGGAACCTGTGCTAAATCAAACAGAAAATACAGCGAAATGACAGGGAACAAAAAATATTAAATGAGTGATTATATGTTCAATACAGTTGCATTTTTTTGAGATCTCTAATCAGTTAAATAGCATAAGTTATTAGTTGGTGAGGTCTTTAACAACAGCCGTACTTTGTTGAACTAACGTGGTTCAAACGATGAGACCATATGAAACAGTCTTTACTAGCTTATTCGTTTCCACAAAAATGCAGCACAAATAAGCAAGCATTTTAACGTTTTAAATACACTAATCTACTATTATTGTTCAATCGCTGAAGTGTTTTTTTTTTTATTTATTTTTTTTAATGCCTTTAAAATATGTAGTTTTGTGAACACGGACGAAGAAACGCCAGCCCCGAAGCTCATCCGTAAACCACATAAAACAGCTCTTATGCGCTTAGCTCTTTAAAATGATAATCTGTTTACATTGTGTACAGTCGCTGGACTGTTTTTATTTAAATGCTTTTAAAAGAGGCTTAGTGATGTAGTTCGCAGACCGAGAGCTCGGAGCCTTGACTCTCATGTCTGTACAACAGAAAACACTGGCTGAAGGCAGCTCTCTCCGTTTTAAATAAAACTACTTGCAAACACCTGAGTTTAGCTCTTGCTGTGTTCTAAGGGGTTGACGGAATGAAATCGCTGGAACATTTACATTTTAAAAGGCCGTATTTATTTTCATTTTCCGCTCCACACCTTCAGTGGATATGCCTTAAACGGGGCATTATTTTTCGTACGTGACCTGTGGTTAGAGGCATTGTTGCTTGTTAGTAAGACATATGGCATAATAAATTATGTTCTTGGGCATAATTTGCAAGCTAACATGCTCTACAAGTCATATCTTATATTTAACCTAAATATAAATGATTTTAATCTGTATTTTTGTGCGTCCTCTATTAAATCACCCTTTATGAGTAGTGCGCATGCGCACAAATGCCTAAGGGAACTTTCTGAGTATGACGTAAGAGGGAACCTGTGCTAAATCAAACAGAAAATACAGCGAAATGACAGGGAACAAAAAATATTAAATGAGTGATTATATGTTCAATACAGTTGCATTTTTTTTTGAGAACTCTAATCAGTTAAATAGCATAAGTTATTAGTTGGTGAGGTCTTTAACAACAGCCGTACTTTGTTGAACTAACGTGGTTCAAACGATGAGACCATATGAAACAGTCTTTACTAGCTTATTCGTTTCCACAAAAATGCAGCACAAATAAGCAAGCATTTTAACGTTTTAAATACACTAATCTACTATTATTGTTCAATCGCTGAAGTGTGTTTTTTTTTTTTTTTTTTAATGCCTTTAAAATATGTAGTTTTGTGAACACGGACGAAGAAACGCCAGCCCCGAAGCTCATCCGTAAACCACATAAAACAGCTCATATGCGCTTAGCTCTTTAAAATGATAATCTGTTTACATTGTGTACAGTCGCTGGACTGTTTTTATTTAAATGCTTTTAAAAGAGGCTTAGTGATGTAGTTCGCAGACCGAGAGCTCGGAGCCTTGACTCTCATGTCTGTACAACAGAAAACACTGGCTGAAGGCAGCTCTCTCCGTTTTAAATAAAACTACTTGCAAACACCTGAGTTTAGCTCTTGCTGTGTTCTAAGGGGTTGACGGAATGAAATCGCTGGAACATTTACATTTTAAAAGGCCGTATTTATTTTCATTTTCCGCTCCACACCTTCAGTGGATATGCCTTAAACGGGGCATTATTTTTCGTACGTGACCTGTGGTTAGAGGCATTGTTGCTTGTTAGTAAGACATATGGCATAATAAATTATGTTCTTGGGCATAATTTGCAAGCTAACATGCTCTACAAGTCATATCTTATATTTAACCTAAATATAAATGATTTTAATCTGTATTTTTGTGCGTCCTCTATTAAATCACCCTTTATGAGTAGTGCGCATGCGCACAAATGCCTAAGGGAACTTTCTGAGTATGACGTAAGAGGGAACCTGTGCTAAATCAAACAGAAAATACAGCGAAATGACAGGGAACAAAAAATATTAAATGAGTGATTATATGTTCAATACAGTTGCATTTTTTTTGAGAACTCTAATCAGTTAAATAGCATAAGTTATTAGTTGGTGAGGTCTTTAACAACAGCCGTACTTTGTTGAACTAACGTGGTTCAAACGATGAGACCATATGAAACAGTCTTTACTAGCTTATTCGTTTCCACAAAAATGCAGCACAAATAAGCAAGCATTTTAACGTTTTAAATACACTAATCTACTATTATTGTTCAATCGCTGAAGTGTTTTTTTATTTATTTATTTATTTTAATGCCTATATAATATGTAGTTTTGTGAACACGGACGAAGAAACGCCAGCCCCGAAGCTCATCCGTAAACCACATAAAACAGCTCATATGCGCTTAGCTCTTTAAAATGATAATCTGTTTACATTGTGTACAGTCGCTGGACTATTTTTATTTAAATGCTTTTAAAAGAGGCTTAGTGATGTAGTTCGCAGACCGAGAGCTCGGAGCCTTGACTCTCATGTCAGTACAACAGAAAACACTGGCTGAAGGCAGCTCTCTCCGTTTTAAATAAAATTACTTGCAAACACCTGAGTTTAGCTCTTGCTGTGTTCTAAGGGGTTGACGGAATGTAATCGCTGGAACATTAAAATTTTAAAAGGCCGTATTTATTTTCATTTTCCGCTCCACACCTTCAGTGGAGTGGAATGCCTTAAACGGGGCATTATTTTTCGTACGTGACCTGTGGTTAGAGGCATTGTTGCTTGTTAGTAAGACATATGGCATAATAAATTATGTTCTTGGGCATAATTTGCAAGCTAACATGCACTACAAGTCATATCTTATATTTAACCTAAATATAAATGATTTTAATCTGTATTTTTGTGCGTCCTCTATTAAATCACCCTTTATGAGTAGTGCGCATGCGCACAAATGCCTAAGGGAACTTTCTGAGTATGACGTAAGAGGGAACCTGTGCTAAATCAAACAGAAAATACAGCGAAATGACAGGGAACAAAAAATATTAAATGAGTGATTATATGTTCAATACAGTTGCATTTTTTTTTTTGAGATCTCTAATCAGTTAAATAGCATAAGTTATTAGTTGGTGAGGTCTTTAACAACAGCCGTACTTTGTTGAACTAACGTGGTTCAAACGATGAGACCATATGAAACAGTCTTTACTAGCTTATTCGTTTCCACAAAAATGCAGCACAAATAAGCAAGCATTTTAACGTTTTAAATACACTAATCTACTATTATTGTTCAATCGCTGAAGTGTTTTTTATTTATTTATTTTAATGCCTATATAATATGTAGTTTTGTGAACACGGACGAAGAAACGCCAGCCCCGAAGCTCATCCGTAAACCACATAAAACAGCTCATATGCGCTTAGCTCTTTAAAATGATAATCTGTTTACATTGTGTACAGTCGCTGGACTATTTTTATTTAAATGCTTTTAAAAGAGGCTTAGTGATGTAGTTCGCAGACCGAGAGCTCGGAGCCTTGACTCTCATGTCAGTACAACAGAAAACACTGGCTGAAGGCAGCTCTCTCCGTTTTAAATAAAACTACTTGCAAACACCTGAGTTTAGCTCTTGCTGTGTTCTAAGGGGTTGACGGAATGAAATCGCTGGAACATTTACATTTTAAAAGGCCGTATTTATTTTCATTTTCAGCTCCACACCTTCAGTGGAGTGGAATGCCTTAAACGGGGCATTATTTTTCGTACGTGACCTGTGGTTAGAGGCATTGTTGCTTGTTAGTAAGACATATGGCATAATAAATTATGTTCTTGGGCATAATTTGCAAGCTAACATGCACTACAAGTCATATCTTATATTTAACCTAAATATAAATGATTTTGATCTGTATCTTTGTGCGTCCTCTATTAAATCACCCTTTATGAGTAGTGCGCATGCGCACAAATGCCTAAGGGAACTTTCGGAGTATGACGTAAGAGGGAACCTGTGCTAAATCAAACAGAAAATACAGCGAAATGACAGGGAACAAAAAATATTAAATGAGTGATTATATGTTCAATACAGTTGCATTTTTTTTGAGAACTCTAATCAGTTAAATAGCATAAGTTATTAGTTGGTGAGGTCTTTAACAACAGCCGTACTTTGTTGAACTAACGTGGTTCAAACGATGGGCCATATGAAACAGTCTTTACTAGCTTATCCGTTTCCACAAAAATGCAGCACAAATAAGCAAGCATTTTAACGTTTTAAATACACTAATCTACTATTATTGTTCAATCGCTGAAGTGTTTTTTATTTTTATTTTTATTTTTTAATGCCTTTAAAATATGTAGTTTTGTGAACACGGACGAAGAAACGCCAGCCCCGAAGCTCATCCGTAAACCACATAAAACAGCTCATATGCGCTTAGCTCTTTAAAATGGTAACCTGTTTACATTGTGTACAGTCGCTGGACTGTTTTTATTTAAATGCTTTTAAAAGAGGCTTAGTGATGTAGTTCGCAGACCGAGAGCTCGGAGCCTTGACTCTCATGTCTGTACAACAGAAAACACTGGCTGAAGGCAGCTCTCTCCGTTTTAAATAAAACTACTTGCAAACACCTGAGTTTAGCTCTTGCTGTGTTCTAAGGGGTTGACGGAATGAAATCGCTGGAACATTTACATTTTAAAAGGCCGTATTTATTTTCATTTTCCGCTCCACACCTTCAGTGGATATGCCTTAAACGGGGCATTATTTTTCGTACGTGACCTGTGGTTAGAGGCATTGTTGCTTGTTAGTAAGTCATATGGCATAATAAATTATGTTCTTGGGCATAATTTGCAAGCTAACATGCTCTACAAGTCATATCTTATATTTAACCTAAATATAAATGATTTTAATCTGTATTTTTGTGCGTCCTCTATTAAATCACCCTTTATGAGTAGTGCGCATGCGCACAAATGCCTAAGGGAACTTTCTGAGTATGACGTAAGAGGGAACCTGTGCTAAATCAAACAGAAAATACAGCGAAATGACAGGGAACAAAAAATATTAAATGAGTGATTATATGTTCAATACAGTTGCATTTTTTTGAGATCTCTAATCAGTTAAATAGCATAAGTTATTAGTTGGTGAGGTCTTTAACAACAGCCGTACTTTGTTGAACTAACGTGGTTCAAACGATGAGACCATATGAAACAGTCTTTACTAGCTTATTCGTTTCCACAAAAATGCAGCACAAATAAGCAAGCATTTTAACGTTTTAAATACACTAATTTACTATTATTGTTCAATCGCTGAAGTGTTTTTTTTTTTTATTTTTTATTTTTTTTTTTTTTATTGCCTTTAAAATATGTAGTTTTGTGAACACGGACGAAGAAACGCCAGCCCCGAAGCTCATCCGTAAACCACATAAAACAGCTCATATGCGCTTAGCTCTTTAAAATGATAATCTGTTTACATTGTGTACAGTCGCTGGACTATTTTTATTTAAATGCTTTTAAAAGAGGCTTAGTGATGTAGTTCGCAGACCGAGAGCTCGGAGCCTTGACTCTCATGTCAGTACAACAGAAAACACTGGCTGAAGGCAGCTCTCTCCGTTTTAAATAAAATTACTTGCAAACACCTGAGTTTAGCTCTTGCTGTGTTCTAAGGGGTTGACGGAATGTAATCGCTGGAACATTAAAATTTTAAAAGGCCGTATTTATTTTCATTTTCCGCTCCACACCTTCAGTGGATATGCCTTAAACGGGGCATTATTTTTCGTACGTGACCTGTGGTTAGAGGCATTGTTGCTTGTTAGTAAGACATATGGCATAATAAATTATGTTCTTGGGCATAATTTGCAAGCTAACATGCTCTACAAGTCATATCTTATATTTAACCTAAATATAAATGATTTTAATCTGTATTTTTGTGCGTCCTCTATTAAATCACCCTTTATGAGTAGTGCGCATGCGCACAAATGCCTAAGGGAACTTTCTGAGTATGACGTAAGAGGGAACCTGTGCTAAATCAAACAGAAAATACAGCGAAATGACAGGGAACAAAAAATATTAAATGAGTGATTATATGTTCAATACAGTTGCATTTTTTTTTGAGAACTCTAATCAGTTAAATAGCATAAGTTATTAGTTGGTGAGGTCTTTAACAACAGCCGTACTTTGTTGAACTAACGTGGTTCAAACGATGAGACCATATGAAACAGTCTTTACTAGCTTATTCGTTTCCACAAAAATGCAGCACAAATAAGCAAGCATTTTAACGTTTTAAATACACTAATCTACTATTATTGTTCAATCGCTGAAGTGTGTTTTTTTTTTTTTTTTTAATGCCTTTAAAATATGTAGTTTTGTGAACACGGACGAAGAAACGCCAGCCCCGAAGCTCATCCGTAAACCACATAAAACAGCTCATATGCGCTTAGCTCTTTAAAATGATAATCTGTTTACATTGTGTACAGTCGCTGGACTGTTTTTATTTAAATGCTTTTAAAAGAGGCTTAGTGATGTAGTTCGCAGACCGAGAGCTCGGAGCCTTGACTCTCATGTCTGTACAACAGAAAACACTGGCTGAAGGCAGCTCTCTCCGTTTTAAATAAAACTACTTGCAAACACCTGAGTTTAGCTCTTGCTGTGTTCTAAGGGGTTGACGGAATGAAATCGCTGGAACATTTACATTTTAAAAGGCCGTATTTATTTTCATTTTCCGCTCCACACCTTCAGTGGATATGCCTTAAACGGGGCATTATTTTTCGTACGTGACCTGTGGTTAGAGGCATTGTTGCTTGTTAGTAAGTCATATGGCATAATAAATTATGTTCTTGGGCATAATTTGCAAGCTAACATGCTCTACAAGTCATATCTTATATTTAACCTAAATATAAATGATTTTAATCTGTATTTTTGTGCGTCCTCTATTAAATCACCCTTTATGAGTAGTGCGCATGCGCACAAATGCCTAAGGGAACTTTCTGAGTATGACGTAAGAGGGAACCTGTGCTAAATCAAACAGAAAATACAGCGAAATGACAGGGAACAAAAAATATTAAATGAGTGATTATATGTTCAATACAGTTGCATTTTTTTGAGATCTCTAATCAGTTAAATAGCATAAGTTATTAGTTGGTGAGGTCTTTAACAACAGCCGTACTTTGTTGAACTAACGTGGTTCAAACGATGAGACCATATGAAACAGTCTTTACTAGCTTATTCGTTTCCACAAAAATGCAGCACAAATAAGCAAGCATTTTAACGTTTTAAATACACTAATCTACTATTATTGTTCAATCGCTGAAGTGTTTTTTTTTTTATTTATTTTTTTTAATGCCTTTAAAATATGTAGTTTTGTGAACACGGACGAAGAAACGCCAGCCCCGAAGCTCATCCGTAAACCACATAAAACAGCTCTTATGCGCTTAGCTCTTTAAAATGATAATCTGTTTACATTGTGTACAGTCGCTGGACTGTTTTTATTTAAATGCTTTTAAAAGAGGCTTAGTGATGTAGTTCGCAGACCGAGAGCTCGGAGCCTTGACTCTCATGTCTGTACAACAGAAAACACTGGCTGAAGGCAGCTCTCTCCGTTTTAAATAAAACTACTTGCAAACACCTGAGTTTAGCTCTTGCTGTGTTCTAAGGGGTTGACGGAATGAAATCGCTGGAACATTTACATTTTAAAAGGCCGTATTTATTTTCATTTTCCGCTCCACACCTTCAGTGGATATGCCTTAAACGGGGCATTATTTTTCGTACGTGACCTGTGGTTAGAGGCATTGTTGCTTGTTAGTAAGACATATGGCATAATAAATTATGTTCTTGGGCATAATTTGCAAGCTAACATGCTCTACAAGTCATATCTTATATTTAACCTAAATATAAATGATTTTAATCTGTATTTTTGTGCGTCCTCTATTAAATCACCCTTTATGAGTAGTGCGCATGCGCACAAATGCCTAAGGGAACTTTCTGAGTATGACGTAAGAGGGAACCTGTGCTAAATCAAACAGAAAATACAGCGAAATGACAGGGAACAAAAAATATTAAATGAGTGATTATATGTTCAATACAGTTGCATTTTTTTTTTGAGAACTCTAATCAGTTAAATAGCATAAGTTATTAGTTGGTGAGGTCTTTAACAACAGCCGTACTTTGTTGAACTAACGTGGTTCAAACGATGAGACCATATGAAACAGTCTTTACTAGCTTATTCGTTTCCACAAAAATGCAGCACAAATAAGCAAGCATTTTAACGTTTTAAATACACTAATCTACTATTATTGTTCAATCGCTGAAGTGTTTTTTTATTTATTTATTTATTTTAATGCCTATATAATATGTAGTTTTGTGAACACGGACGAAGAAACGCCAGCCCCGAAGCTCATCCGTAAACCACATAAAACAGCTCATATGCGCTTAGCTCTTTAAAATGATAATCTGTTTACATTGTGTACAGTCGCTGGACTATTTTTATTTAAATGCTTTTAAAAGAGGCTTAGTGATGTAGTTCGCAGACCGAGAGCTCGGAGCCTTGACTCTCATGTCAGTACAACAGAAAACACTGGCTGAAGGCAGCTCTCTCCGTTTTAAATAAAATTACTTGCAAACACCTGAGTTTAGCTCTTGCTGTGTTCTAAGGGGTTGACGGAATGTAATCGCTGGAACATTAAAATTTTAAAAGGCCGTATTTATTTTCATTTTCCGCTCCACACCTTCAGTGGAGTGGAATGCCTTAAACGGGGCATTATTTTTCGTACGTGACCTGTGGTTAGAGGCATTGTTGCTTGTTAGTAAGACATATGGCATAATAAATTATGTTCTTGGGCATAATTTGCAAGCTAACATGCACTACAAGTCATATCTTATATTTAACCTAAATATAAATGATTTTAATCTGTATTTTTGTGCGTCCTCTATTAAATCACCCTTTATGAGTAGTGCGCATGCGCACAAATGCCTAAGGGAACTTTCTGAGTATGACGTAAGAGGGAACCTGTGCTAAATCAAACAGAAAATACAGCGAAATGACAGGGAACAAAAAATATTAAATGAGTGATTATATGTTCAATACCGTTGCATTTTTTTGAGATCTCTAATCAGTTAAATAGCATAAGTTATTAGTTGGTGAGGTCTTTAACAACAGCCGTACTTTGTTGAACTAACGTGGTTCAAACGATGAGACCATATGAAACAGTCTTTACTAGCTTATTCGTTTCCACAAAAATGCAGCACAAATAAGCAAGCATTTTAACGTTTTAAATACACTAATCTACTGTTATTGTTCAATCGCTGAAGTGTTTTTTTTTTATTTATTTTTTTTAATGCCTTTAAAATATGTAGTTTTGTGAACACGGACGAAGAAACGCCAGCCCCGAAGCTCATCCGTAAACCACATAAAACAGCTCTTATGCGCTTAGCTCTTTAAAATGATAATCTGTTTACATTGTGTACAGTCGCTGGACTGTTTTTATTTAAATGCTTTTAAAAGAGGCTTAGTGATGTAGTTCGCAGACCGAGAGCTCGGAGCCTTGACTCTCATGTCAGTACAACAGAAAACACTGGCTGAAGGCAGCTCTCTCCGTTTTAAATAAAACTACTTGCAAACACCTGAGTTTAGCTCTTGCTGTGTTCTAAGGGGTTGACGGAATGAAATCGCTGGAACATTTAAATTTTAAAAGGCCGTATTTATTTTCATTTTTGAATGGCTTTAACGGGGCATTATTTTTCGTACGTGACCTGTGGTTAGAGGCATTGTTTCTTGTTAGTAAGACATATGGCTTAATAAATTATGTTCTTGGGTATAATTTGCAAGCTAATGTAACCCATATTAGGATTGAGCTGGTTAGAGGAAATTAAATATAAATTAGTATGAATTTATTTTCACAAAAGAATATTAATTTCTTTTAAAAATAGTCTAAAAAAGGCTATTCTGAAAAGTGAAAACTAAAAAAATAATAATTTTTAACTAAAAAGAAAGCATAATGTTTTGTCATATGGTCGGCGCTCTGTGTGATGTCACTGTGATGAGACGCATAGCGAGAGAAGAGAAACACGCTAGAAAATCGCGGGTGTCAGAAGAGAGATTAAAAGTGTGATGTTTGATGATTGAAGCGGATGCTAGTGGATCGTGAGGCCTGTATCTCCAGATGCGGTTTATAATTTGATATTGATATCACCCGGATTTGGTGAGTTTTAAACCAAACAATGTTTAATTTGTTGTAATTTTGAGTCAATGTGTTATATTGGCATTCTAATGTGTTTATGTGAGTGTATATGTAGTTACTGTTAAAGGTTGTGTGTTAATATACTATGCACTTAAGAATGTACTGGTGTATGTGATGAAATGCTAACTAGCTCTGTGAATGTTATAATTGCACATTAAGTGACAAAAGTGCTCAGATTGTATATTTATAATCACTGTTGGTGTTTAAATGTCATTTTCTTGAGCTGTGAGGGTAATACAGTCATATAAATTGTCTGAAATATTTTTGATCCTGTTTGTGTAAACAGGTCAAGTTTTTTTTGTGAGGTTGAAACTGTGATCTGAGATGGCGAGCCACCCGGAACCGTAGGCAGAGACGAGAGGGATTTCTGTTCTACATTGTGATCTGTGCCTTAATTGCTGTTACCAACGGGATTCATCTATTGTGTGGTATTTCTCATCCGTTACTCTACCACTAAGTTCTATAAAGAGTTGTCCGTGCCTGGTTGGACATTACACCACATGAAATTGCACTACCATTACTGCACCAAGAGACTTTACATTCGTTGGATTCATTCGATTTCAAGGAACTTTCGTTACATTTGCATATACACACACACTGACACTCACTCATTTCATGGACTGAAATTGTTTACATTGAATTACTGTAAGTTTTTACAGTCAAGTGTTTTTTTTTTTTTTTTGTTATACAAATCTGATTGTTACAGCTGTTTCATATTGTGGGTTTTGTTTTGAGTCAGGTTTATTCAAAGAAACAATTTAAACCTCAAAGGAAACCACCTAGCATAAGTTAAAATATACCAGTATTAAAGTAAAATAAATTGAAATATAAGTAATATTATACATATCAAAATAAATAGTCCAGTGAACAAATACATCATAAATAGATGTTTGGAAAATAACCCCCCAAAAAAGCATACTTTCCTGGAGGAAAAAAGAAGAACTCATTATTGTATTTTATTTTATTTATTCATTTTGCTGTCATTACATTCCATTATTTTACTCATTTCAATTTAAAGTAAAAAGTTACATTGGTAAAGTCATTCTCTTGGTCTGTCTGGTCCTTGTGTTGATTTAATTGCCTAATTTTTGCCCTCCATAGCGAATCTGGTGATCTGGCCTGTTACTGTGTGTCCTATCATTCATATTGATACACAAGGGAAGTAGAGTATCTATTGTACACTAGGCGTTACTGGCTACACTATAATGCAGTACAAGCTATATCCTCCGTTTAACCTAAATATAAATGATTTTATTCAGTATTTTTGTGCGTCCTCTATAAAGCACCATTTATGAGTAGTGCGCATGCGCACAAATGCCTAAGGGAACTTTCCGAGTATGACGTAAGAGGGAACCTGTGCTAAATCAAACAGAAAATACAGCGAAATGACAGGGAACAAAAAATATTAAATGAGTGATTATATGTTCAATACAGTTGCATTTTTTTGAGAACTCTAATCAGTTAAATAGCATAAGTTATTAGTTGGTGAGGTCTTTAACAACAGCCGTACTTTGTTGAACTAACGTGGTTCAAACGATGAGACCATATGAAACAGTCTTTACTAGCTTATTCGTTTCCACAAAAATGCAGCACAAATAAGGAAGCATTTTAACGTTTTAAATACACTAATCTACTATTATTGTTCAATCGCTGAAGTGTTTTTTATTTTTTTTATTTTTTTTAATGCCTTTAAAATATGTAGTTTTGTGAACACGGACGAAGAAACGCCAGCCCCGAAGCTCATCCGTAAACCACATAAAACAGCTCATATGCGCTTAGCTCTTTAAAATGATAATCTGTTTACATTGTGTACAGTCGCTGGACTGTTTTTATTTAAATGCTTTTAAAAGAGGCTTAGTGATGTAGTTCGCAGACCGAGAGCTCGGAGCCTTGACTCTCATGTCTGTACAACAGAAAACACTGGCTGAAGGCAGCTCTCTCCGTTTTAAATAAAACTACTTGCAAACACCTGAGTTTAGCTCTTGCTGTGTTCTAAGGGGTTGACGGAATGAAATCGCTGGAACATTTACATTTTAAAAGGCCGTATTTATTTTCATTTTCCGCTCCACACCTTCAGTGGATATGCCTTAAACGGGGCATTATTTTTCGTACGTGACCTGTGGTTAGAGGCATTGTTGCTTGTTAGTAAGACATATGGCATAATAAATTATGTTCTTGGGCATAATTTGCAAGCTAACATGCTCTACAAGTCATATCTTATATTTAACCTAAATATAAATGATTTTAATCTGTATTTTTGTGCGTCCTCTATTAAATCACCCTTTATGAGTAGTGCGCATGCGCACAAATGCCTAAGGGAACTTTCTGAGTATGACGTAAGAGGGAACCTGTGCTAAATCAAACAGAAAATACAGCAAAATGACAGGGAACAAAAAATATTAAATGAGTGATTATATGTTCAATACAGTTGCATTTTTTTTTGAGAACTCTAATCAGTTAAATAGCATAAGTTATTAGTTGGTGAGGTCTTTAACAACAGCCGTACTTTGTTGAACTAACGTGGTTCAAACGATGAGACCATATGAAACAGTCTTTACTAGCTTATTCGTTTCCACAAAAATGCAGCACAAATAAGCAAGCATTTTAACGTTTTAAATACACTAATCTACTATTATTGTTCAATCGCTGAAGTGTGTTTTTTTTTTTTTTTTTTAATGCCTTTAAAATATGTAGTTTTGTGAACACGGACGAAGAAACGCCAGCCCCGAAGCTCATCCGTAAACCACATAAAACAGCTCATATGCGCTTAGCTCTTTAAAATGATAATCTGTTTACATTGTGTACAGTCGCTGGACTGTTTTTATTTAAATGCTTTTAAAAGAGGCTTAGTGATGTAGTTCGCAGACCGAGAGCTCGGAGCCTTGACTCTCATGTCTGTACAACAGAAAACACTGGCTGAAGGCAGCTCTCTCCGTTTTAAATAAAACTACTTGCAAACACCTGAGTTTAGCTCTTGCTGTGTTCTAAGGGGTTGACGGAATGAAATCGCTGGAACATTTACATTTTAAAAGGCCGTATTTATTTTCATTTTCCGCTCCACACCTTCAGTGGATATGCCTTAAACGGGGCATTATTTTTCGTACGTGACCTGTGGTTAGAGGCATTGTTGCTTGTTAGTAAGTCATATGGCATAATAAATTATGTTCTTGGGCATAATTTGCAAGCTAACATGCTCTACAAGTCATATCTTATATTTAACCTAAATATAAATGATTTTAATCTGTATTTTTGTGCGTCCTCTATTAAATCACCCTTTATGAGTAGTGCGCATGCGCACAAATGCCTAAGGGAACTTTCTGAGTATGACGTAAGAGGGAACCTGTGCTAAATCAAACAGAAAATACAGCGAAATGACAGGGAACAAAAAATATTAAATGAGTGATTATATGTTCAATACAGTTGCATTTTTTTGAGATCTCTAATCAGTTAAATAGCATAAGTTATTAGTTGGTGAGGTCTTTAACAACAGCCGTACTTTGTTGAACTAACGTGGTTCAAACGATGAGACCATATGAAACAGTCTTTACTAGCTTATTCGTTTCCACAAAAATGCAGCACAAATAAGCAAGCATTTTAACGTTTTAAATACACTAATTTACTATTATTGTTCAATCGCTGAAGTGTTTTTTTTTTTTATTTTTTTTTTTTTTTTTTTTTTTATTGCCTTTAAAATATGTAGTTTTGTGAACACGGACGAAGAAACGCCAGCCCCGAAGCTCATCCGTAAACCACATAAAACAGCTCATATGCGCTTAGCTCTTTAAAATGATAATCTGTTTACATTGTGTACAGTCGCTGGACTATTTTTATTTAAATGCTTTTAAAAGAGGCTTAGTGATGTAGTTCGCAGACCGAGAGCTCGGAGCCTTGACTCTCATGTCAGTACAACAGAAAACACTGGCTGAAGGCAGCTCTCTCCGTTTTAAATAAAATTACTTGCAAACACCTGAGTTTAGCTCTTGCTGTGTTCTAAGGGGTTGACGGAATGTAATCGCTGGAACATTAAAATTTTAAAAGGCCGTATTTATTTTCATTTTCCGCTCCACACCTTCAGTGGAGTGGAATGCCTTAAACGGGGCATTATTTTTCGTACGTGACCTGTGGTTAGAGGCATTGTTGCTTGTTAGTAAGACATATGGCATAATAAATTATGTTCTTGGGCATAATTTGCAAGCTAACATGCACTACAAGTCATATCTTATATTTAACCTAAATATAAATGATTTTAATCTGTATTTTTGTGCGTCCTCTATTAAATCACCCTTTATGAGTAGTGCGCATGCGCACAAATGCCTAAGGGAACTTTCTGAGTATGACGTAAGAGGGAACCTGTGCTAAATCAAACAGAAAATACAGCGAAATGACAGGGAACAAAAAATATTAAATGAGTGATTATATGTTCAATACCGTTGCATTTTTTTGAGATCTCTAATCAGTTAAATAGCATAAGTTATTAGTTGGTGAGGTCTTTAACAACAGCCGTACTTTGTTGAACTAACGTGGTTCAAACGATGAGACCATATGAAACAGTCTTTACTAGCTTATTCGTTTCCACAAAAATGCAGCACAAATAAGCAAGCATTTTAACGTTTTAAATACACTAATCTACTGTTATTGTTCAATCGCTGAAGTGTTTTTTTTTTATTTATTTTTTTTAATGCCTTTAAAATATGTAGTTTTGTGAACACGGACGAAGAAACGCCAGCCCCGAAGCTCATCCGTAAACCACATAAAACAGCTCTTATGCGCTTAGCTCTTTAAAATGATAATCTGTTTACATTGTGTACAGTCGCTGGACTGTTTTTATTTAAATGCTTTTAAAAGAGGCTTAGTGATGTAGTTCGCAGACCGAGAGCTCGGAGCCTTGACTCTCATGTCAGTACAACAGAAAACACTGGCTGAAGGCAGCTCTCTCCGTTTTAAATAAAACTACTTGCAAACACCTGAGTTTAGCTCTTGCTGTGTTCTAAGGGGTTGACGGAATGAAATCGCTGGAACATTTAAATTTTAAAAGGCCGTATTTATTTTCATTTTTGAATGGCTTTAACGGGGCATTATTTTTCGTACGTGACCTGTGGTTAGAGGCATTGTTTCTTGTTAGTAAGACATATGGCTTAATAAATTATGTTCTTGGGTATAATTTGCAAGCTAATGTAACCCATATTAGGATTGAGCTGGTTAGAGGAAATTAAATATAAATTAGTATGAATTTATTTTCACAAAAGAATATTAATTTCTTTTAAAAATAGTCTAAAAAAGGCTATTCTGAAAAGTGAAAACTAAAAAAATAATAATTTTTAACTAAAAAGAAAGCATAATGTTTTGTCATATGGTCGGCGCTCTGTGTGATGTCACTGTGATGAGACGCATAGCGAGAGAAGAGAAACACGCTAGAAAATCGCGGGTGTCAGAAGAGAGATTAAAAGTGTGATGTTTGATGATTGAAGCGGATGCTAGTGGATCGTGAGGCCTGTATCTCCAGATGCGGTTTATAATTTGATATTGATATCACCCGGATTTGGTGAGTTTTAAACCAAACAATGTTTAATTTGTTGTAATTTTGAGTCAATGTGTTATATTGGCATTCTAATGTGTTTATGTGAGTGTATATGTAGTTACTGTTAAAGGTTGTGTGTTAATATACTATGCACTTAAGAATGTACTGGTGTATGTGATGAAATGCTAACTAGCTCTGTGAATGTTATAATTGCACATTAAGTGACAAAAGTGCTCAGATTGTATATTTATAATCACTGTTGGTGTTTAAATGTCATTTTCTTGAGCTGTGAGGGTAATACAGTCATATAAATTGTCTGAAATATTTTTGATCCTGTTTGTGTAAACAGGTCAAGTTTTTTTTGTGAGGTTGAAACTGTGATCTGAGATGGCGAGCCACCCGGAACCGTAGGCAGAGACGAGAGGGATTTCTGTTCTACATTGTGATCTGTGCCTTAATTGCTGTTACCAACGGGATTCATCTATTGTGTGGTATTTCTCATCCGTTACTCTACCACTAAGTTCTATAAAGAGTTGTCCGTGCCTGGTTGGACATTACACCACATGAAATTGCACTACCATTACTGCACCAAGAGACTTTACATTCGTTGGATTCATTCGATTTCAAGGAACTTTCGTTACATTTGCATATACACACACACTGACACTCACTCATTTCATGGACTGAAATTGTTTACATTGAATTACTGTAAGTTTTTACAGTCAAGTGTTTTTTTTTTTTTTTTGTTATACAAATCTGATTGTTACAGCTGTTTCATATTGTGGGTTTTGTTTTGAGTCAGGTTTATTCAAAGAAACAATTTAAACCTCAAAGGAAACCACCTAGCATAAGTTAAAATATACCAGTATTAAAGTAAAATAAATTGAAATATAAGTAATATTATACATATCAAAATAAATAGTCCAGTGAACAAATACATCATAAATAGATGTTTGGAAAATAACCCCCCAAAAAAGCATACTTTCCTGGAGGAAAAAAGAAGAACTCATTATTGTATTTTATTTTATTTATTCATTTTGCTGTCATTACATTCCATTATTTTACTCATTTCAATTTAAAGTAAAAAGTTACATTGGTAAAGTCATTCTCTTGGTCTGTCTGGTCCTTGTGTTGATTTAATTGCCTAATTTTTGCCCTCCATAGCGAATCTGGTGATCTGGCCTGTTACTGTGTGTCCTATCATTCATATTGATACACAAGGGAAGTAGAGTATCTATTGTACACTAGGCGTTACTGGCTACACTATAATGCAGTACAAGCTATATCCTCCGTTTAACCTAAATATAAATGATTTTATTCAGTATTTTTGTGCGTCCTCTATAAAGCACCATTTATGAGTAGTGCGCATGCGCACAAATGCCTAAGGGAACTTTCCGAGTATGACGTAAGAGGGAACCTGTGCTAAATCAAACAGAAAATACAGCGAAATGACAGGGAACAAAAAATATTAAATGAGTGATTATATGTTCAATACAGTTGCATTTTTTTGAGAACTCTAATCAGTTAAATAGCATAAGTTATTAGTTGGTGAGGTCTTTAACAACAGCCGTACTTTGTTGAACTAACGTGGTTCAAACGATGAGACCATATGAAACAGTCTTTACTAGCTTATTCGTTTCCACAAAAATGCAGCACAAATAAGGAAGCATTTTAACGTTTTAAATACACTAATCTACTATTATTGTTCAATCGCTGAAGTGTTTTTTATTTTTTTTATTTTTTTTAATGCCTTTAAAATATGTAGTTTTGTGAACACGGACGAAGAAACGCCAGCCCCGAAGCTCATCCGTAAACCACATAAAACAGCTCATATGCGCTTAGCTCTTTAAAATGATAATCTGTTTACATTGTGTACAGTCGCTGGACTGTTTTTATTTAAATGCTTTTAAAAGAGGCTTAGTGATGTAGTTCGCAGACCGAGAGCTCGGAGCCTTGACTCTCATGTCTGTACAACAGAAAACACTGGCTGAAGGCAGCTCTCTCCGTTTTAAATAAAACTACTTGCAAACACCTGAGTTTAGCTCTTGCTGTGTTCTAAGGGGTTGACGGAATGAAATCGCTGGAACATTTACATTTTAAAAGGCCGTATTTATTTTCATTTTCCGCTCCACACCTTCAGTGGATATGCCTTAAACGGGGCATTATTTTTCGTACGTGACCTGTGGTTAGAGGCATTGTTGCTTGTTAGTAAGACATATGGCATAATAAATTATGTTCTTGGGCATAATTTGCAAGCTAACATGCTCTACAAGTCATATCTTATATTTAACCTAAATATAAATGATTTTAATCTGTATTTTTGTGCGTCCTCTATTAAATCACCCTTTATGAGTAGTGCGCATGCGCACAAATGCCTAAGGGAACTTTCTGAGTATGACGTAAGAGGGAACCTGTGCTAAATCAAACAGAAAATACAGCGAAATGACAGGGAACAAAAAATATTAAATGAGTGATTATATGTTCAATACAGTTGCATTTTTTTTTGAGAACTCTAATCAGTTAAATAGCATAAGTTATTAGTTGGTGAGGTCTTTAACAACAGCCGTACTTTGTTGAACTAACGTGGTTCAAACGATGAGACCATATGAAACAGTCTTTACTAGCTTATTCGTTTCCACAAAAATGCAGCACAAATAAGCAAGCATTTTAACGTTTTAAATACACTAATCTACTATTATTGTTCAATCGCTGAAGTGTGTTTTTTTTTTTTTTTTTAATGCCTTTAAAATATGTAGTTTTGTGAACACGGACGAAGAAACGCCAGCCCCGAAGCTCATCCGTAAACCACATAAAACAGCTCATATGCGCTTAGCTCTTTAAAATGATAATCTGTTTACATTGTGTACAGTCGCTGGACTGTTTTTATTTAAATGCTTTTAAAAGAGGCTTAGTGATGTAGTTCGCAGACCGAGAGCTCGGAGCCTTGACTCTCATGTCTGTACAACAGAAAACACTGGCTGAAGGCAGCTCTCTCCGTTTTAAATAAAACTACTTGCAAACACCTGAGTTTAGCTCTTGCTGTGTTCTAAGGGGTTGACGGAATGAAATCGCTGGAACATTTACATTTTAAAAGGCCGTATTTATTTTCATTTTCCGCTCCACACCTTCAGTGGATATGCCTTAAACGGGGCATTATTTTTCGTACGTGACCTGTGGTTAGAGGCATTGTTGCTTGTTAGTAAGTCATATGGCATAATAAATTATGTTCTTGGGCATAATTTGCAAGCTAACATGCTCTACAAGTCATATCTTATATTTAACCTAAATATAAATGATTTTAATCTGTATTTTTGTGCGTCCTCTATTAAATCACCCTTTATGAGTAGTGCGCATGCGCACAAATGCCTAAGGGAACTTTCTGAGTATGACGTAAGAGGGAACCTGTGCTAAATCAAACAGAAAATACAGCGAAATGACAGGGAACAAAAAATATTAAATGAGTGATTATATGTTCAATACAGTTGCATTTTTTTGAGATCTCTAATCAGTTAAATAGCATAAGTTATTAGTTGGTGAGGTCTTTAACAACAGCCGTACTTTGTTGAACTAACGTGGTTCAAACGATGAGACCATATGAAACAGTCTTTACTAGCTTATTCGTTTCCACAAAAATGCAGCACAAATAAGCAAGCATTTTAACGTTTTAAATACACTAATCTACTATTATTGTTCAATCGCTGAAGTGTTTTTTTTTTTATTTATTTTTTTTAATGCCTTTAAAATATGTAGTTTTGTGAACACGGACGAAGAAACGCCAGCCCCGAAGCTCATCCGTAAACCACATAAAACAGCTCTTATGCGCTTAGCTCTTTAAAATGATAATCTGTTTACATTGTGTACAGTCGCTGGACTGTTTTTATTTAAATGCTTTTAAAAGAGGCTTAGTGATGTAGTTCGCAGACCGAGAGCTCGGAGCCTTGACTCTCATGTCTGTACAACAGAAAACACTGGCTGAAGGCAGCTCTCTCCGTTTTAAATAAAACTACTTGCAAACACCTGAGTTTAGCTCTTGCTGTGTTCTAAGGGGTTGACGGAATGAAATCGCTGGAACATTTACATTTTAAAAGGCCGTATTTATTTTCATTTTCCGCTCCACACCTTCAGTGGATATGCCTTAAACGGGGCATTATTTTTCGTACGTGACCTGTGGTTAGAGGCATTGTTGCTTGTTAGTAAGACATATGGCATAATAAATTATGTTCTTGGGCATAATTTGCAAGCTAACATGCTCTACAAGTCATATCTTATATTTAACCTAAATATAAATGATTTTAATCTGTATTTTTGTGCGTCCTCTATTAAATCACCCTTTATGAGTAGTGCGCATGCGCACAAATGCCTAAGGGAACTTTCTGAGTATGACGTAAGAGGGAACCTGTGCTAAATCAAACAGAAAATACAGCGAAATGACAGGGAACAAAAAATATTAAATGAGTGATTATATGTTCAATACAGTTGCATTTTTTTTTGAGAACTCTAATCAGTTAAATAGCATAAGTTATTAGTTGGTGAGGTCTTTAACAACAGCCGTACTTTGTTGAACTAACGTGGTTCAAACGATGAGACCATATGAAACAGTCTTTACTAGCTTATTCGTTTCCACAAAAATGCAGCACAAATAAGCAAGCATTTTAACGTTTTAAATACACTAATCTACTATTATTGTTCAATCGCTGAAGTGTGTTTTTTTTTTTTTTTTTTAATGCCTTTAAAATATGTAGTTTTGTGAACACGGACGAAGAAACGCCAGCCCCGAAGCTCATCCGTAAACCACATAAAACAGCTCATATGCGCTTAGCTCTTTAAAATGATAATCTGTTTACATTGTGTACAGTCGCTGGACTGTTTTTATTTAAATGCTTTTAAAAGAGGCTTAGTGATGTAGTTCGCAGACCGAGAGCTCGGAGCCTTGACTCTCATGTCTGTACAACAGAAAACACTGGCTGAAGGCAGCTCTCTCCGTTTTAAATAAAACTACTTGCAAACACCTGAGTTTAGCTCTTGCTGTGTTCTAAGGGGTTGACGGAATGAAATCGCTGGAACATTTACATTTTAAAAGGCCGTATTTATTTTCATTTTCCGCTCCACACCTTCAGTGGATATGCCTTAAACGGGGCATTATTTTTCGTACGTGACCTGTGGTTAGAGGCATTGTTGCTTGTTAGTAAGACATATGGCATAATAAATTATGTTCTTGGGCATAATTTGCAAGCTAACATGCTCTACAAGTCATATCTTATATTTAACCTAAATATAAATGATTTTAATCTGTATTTTTGTGCGTCCTCTATTAAATCACCCTTTATGAGTAGTGCGCATGCGCACAAATGCCTAAGGGAACTTTCTGAGTATGACGTAAGAGGGAACCTGTGCTAAATCAAACAGAAAATACAGCGAAATGACAGGGAACAAAAAATATTAAATGAGTGATTATATGTTCAATACAGTTGCATTTTTTTTGAGAACTCTAATCAGTTAAATAGCATAAGTTATTAGTTGGTGAGGTCTTTAACAACAGCCGTACTTTGTTGAACTAACGTGGTTCAAACGATGAGACCATATGAAACAGTCTTTACTAGCTTATTCGTTTCCACAAAAATGCAGCACAAATAAGCAAGCATTTTAACGTTTTAAATACACTAATCTACTATTATTGTTCAATCGCTGAAGTGTTTTTTTATTTATTTATTTATTTTAATGCCTATATAATATGTAGTTTTGTGAACACGGACGAAGAAACGCCAGCCCCGAAGCTCATCCGTAAACCACATAAAACAGCTCATATGTGCTTAGCTCTTTAAAATGATAATCTGTTTACATTGTGTACAGTCGCTGGACTATTTTTATTTAAATGCTTTTAAAAGAGGCTTAGTGATGTAGTTCGCAGACCGAGAGCTCGGAGCCTTGACTCTCATGTCAGTACAACAGAAAACACTGGCTGAAGGCAGCTCTCTCCGTTTTAAATAAAATTACTTGCAAACACCTGAGTTTAGCTCTTGCTGTGTTCTAAGGGGTTGACGGAATGTAATCGCTGGAACATTAAAATTTTAAAAGGCCGTATTTATTTTCATTTTCCGCTCCACACCTTCAGTGGAGTGGAATGCCTTAAACGGGGCATTATTTTTCGTACGTGACCTGTGGTTAGAGGCATTGTTGCTTGTTAGTAAGACATATGGCATAATAAATTATGTTCTTGGGCATAATTTGCAAGCTAACATGCACTACAAGTCATATCTTATATTTAACCTAAATATAAATGATTTTAATCTGTATTTTTGTGCGTCCTCTATTAAATCACCCTTTATGAGTAGTGCGCATGCGCACAAATGCCTAAGGGAACTTTCTGAGTATGACGTAAGAGGGAACCTGTGCTAAATCAAACAGAAAATACAGCGAAATGACAGGGAACAAAAAATATTAAATGAGTGATTATATGTTCAATACAGTTGCATTTTTTTTTTTGAGATCTCTAATCAGTTAAATAGCATAAGTTATTAGTTGGTGAGGTCTTTAACAACAGCCGTACTTTGTTGAACTAACGTGGTTCAAACGATGAGACCATATGAAACAGTCTTTACTAGCTTATTCGTTTCCACAAAAATGCAGCACAAATAAGCAAGCATTTTAACGTTTTAAATACACTAATCTACTATTATTGTTCAATCGCTGAAGTGTTTTTTATTTATTTATTTTAATGCCTATATAATATGTAGTTTTGTGAACACGGACGAAGAAACGCCAGCCCCGAAGCTCATCCGTAAACCACATAAAACAGCTCATATGCGCTTAGCTCTTTAAAATGATAATCTGTTTACATTGTGTACAGTCGCTGGACTATTTTTATTTAAATGCTTTTAAAAGAGGCTTAGTGATGTAGTTCGCAGACCGAGAGCTCGGAGCCTTGACTCTCATGTCAGTACAACAGAAAACACTGGCTGAAGGCAGCTCTCTCCGTTTTAAATAAAACTACTTGCAAACACCTGAGTTTAGCTCTTGCTGTGTTCTAAGGGGTTGACGGAATGAAATCGCTGGAACATTTACATTTTAAAAGGCCGTATTTATTTTCATTTTCAGCTCCACACCTTCAGTGGAGTGGAATGCCTTAAACGGGGCATTATTTTTCGTACGTGACCTGTGGTTAGAGGCATTGTTGCTTGTTAGTAAGACATATGGCATAATAAATTATGTTCTTGGGCATAATTTGCAAGCTAACATGCACTACAAGTCATATCTTATATTTAACCTAAATATAAATGATTTTGATCTGTATCTTTGTGCGTCCTCTATTAAATCACCCTTTATGAGTAGTGCGCATGCGCACAAATGCCTAAGGGAACTTTCGGAGTATGACGTAAGAGGGAACCTGTGCTAAATCAAACAGAAAATACAGCGAAATGACAGGGAACAAAAAATATTAAATGAGTGATTATATGTTCAATACAGTTGCATTTTTTTTGAGAACTCTAATCAGTTAAATAGCATAAGTTATTAGTTGGTGAGGTCTTTAACAACAGCCGTACTTTGTTGAACTAACGTGGTTCAAACGATGGGCCATATGAAACAGTCTTTACTAGCTTATCCGTTTCCACAAAAATGCAGCACAAATAAGCAAGCATTTTAACGTTTTAAATACACTAATCTACTATTATTGTTCAATCGCTGAAGTGTTTTTTATTTTTATTTTTATTTTTTAATGCCTTTAAAATATGTAGTTTTGTGAACACGGACGAAGAAACGCCAGCCCCGAAGCTCATCCGTAAACCACATAAAACAGCTCATATGCGCTTAGCTCTTTAAAATGGTAACCTGTTTACATTGTGTACAGTCGCTGGACTGTTTTTATTTAAATGCTTTTAAAAGAGGCTTAGTGATGTAGTTCGCAGACCGAGAGCTCGGAGCCTTGACTCTCATGTCTGTACAACAGAAAACACTGGCTGAAGGCAGCTCTCTCCGTTTTAAATAAAACTACTTGCAAACACCTGAGTTTAGCTCTTGCTGTGTTCTAAGGGGTTGACGGAATGAAATCGCTGGAACATTTACATTTTAAAAGGCCGTATTTATTTTCATTTTCCGCTCCACACCTTCAGTGGATATGCCTTAAACGGGGCATTATTTTTCGTACGTGACCTGTGGTTAGAGGCATTGTTGCTTGTTAGTAAGTCATATGGCATAATAAATTATGTTCTTGGGCATAATTTGCAAGCTAACATGCTCTACAAGTCATATCTTATATTTAACCTAAATATAAATGATTTTAATCTGTATTTTTGTGCGTCCTCTATTAAATCACCCTTTATGAGTAGTGCGCATGCGCACAAATGCCTAAGGGAACTTTCTGAGTATGACGTAAGAGGGAACCTGTGCTAAATCAAACAGAAAATACAGCGAAATGACAGGGAACAAAAAATATTAAATGAGTGATTATATGTTCAATACAGTTGCATTTTTTTGAGATCTCTAATCAGTTAAATAGCATAAGTTATTAGTTGGTGAGGTCTTTAACAACAGCCGTACTTTGTTGAACTAACGTGGTTCAAACGATGAGACCATATGAAACAGTCTTTACTAGCTTATTCGTTTCCACAAAAATGCAGCACAAATAAGCAAGCATTTTAACGTTTTAAATACACTAATTTACTATTATTGTTCAATCGCTGAAGTGTTTTTTTTTTTTATTTTTTATTTTTTTTTTTTTTATTGCCTTTAAAATATGTAGTTTTGTGAACACGGACGAAGAAACGCCAGCCCCGAAGCTCATCCGTAAACCACATAAAACAGCTCATATGCGCTTAGCTCTTTAAAATGATAATCTGTTTACATTGTGTACAGTCGCTGGACTATTTTTATTTAAATGCTTTTAAAAGAGGCTTAGTGATGTAGTTCGCAGACCGAGAGCTCGGAGCCTTGACTCTCATGTCAGTACAACAGAAAACACTGGCTGAAGGCAGCTCTCTCCGTTTTAAATAAAATTACTTGCAAACACCTGAGTTTAGCTCTTGCTGTGTTCTAAGGGGTTGACGGAATGTAATCGCTGGAACATTAAAATTTTAAAAGGCCGTATTTATTTTCATTTTCCGCTCCACACCTTCAGTGGATATGCCTTAAACGGGGCATTATTTTTCGTACGTGACCTGTGGTTAGAGGCATTGTTGCTTGTTAGTAAGACATATGGCATAATAAATTATGTTCTTGGGCATAATTTGCAAGCTAACATGCTCTACAAGTCATATCTTATATTTAACCTAAATATAAATGATTTTAATCTGTATTTTTGTGCGTCCTCTATTAAATCACCCTTTATGAGTAGTGCGCATGCGCACAAATGCCTAAGGGAACTTTCTGAGTATGACGTAAGAGGGAACCTGTGCTAAATCAAACAGAAAATACAGCGAAATGACAGGGAACAAAAAATATTAAATGAGTGATTATATGTTCAATACAGTTGCATTTTTTTTTGAGAACTCTAATCAGTTAAATAGCATAAGTTATTAGTTGGTGAGGTCTTTAACAACAGCCGTACTTTGTTGAACTAACGTGGTTCAAACGATGAGACCATATGAAACAGTCTTTACTAGCTTATTCGTTTCCACAAAAATGCAGCACAAATAAGCAAGCATTTTAACGTTTTAAATACACTAATCTACTATTATTGTTCAATCGCTGAAGTGTGTTTTTTTTTTTTTTTTTAATGCCTTTAAAATATGTAGTTTTGTGAACACGGACGAAGAAACGCCAGCCCCGAAGCTCATCCGTAAACCACATAAAACAGCTCATATGCGCTTAGCTCTTTAAAATGATAATCTGTTTACATTGTGTACAGTCGCTGGACTGTTTTTATTTAAATGCTTTTAAAAGAGGCTTAGTGATGTAGTTCGCAGACCGAGAGCTCGGAGCCTTGACTCTCATGTCTGTACAACAGAAAACACTGGCTGAAGGCAGCTCTCTCCGTTTTAAATAAAACTACTTGCAAACACCTGAGTTTAGCTCTTGCTGTGTTCTAAGGGGTTGACGGAATGAAATCGCTGGAACATTTACATTTTAAAAGGCCGTATTTATTTTCATTTTCCGCTCCACACCTTCAGTGGATATGCCTTAAACGGGGCATTATTTTTCGTACGTGACCTGTGGTTAGAGGCATTGTTGCTTGTTAGTAAGTCATATGGCATAATAAATTATGTTCTTGGGCATAATTTGCAAGCTAACATGCTCTACAAGTCATATCTTATATTTAACCTAAATATAAATGATTTTAATCTGTATTTTTGTGCGTCCTCTATTAAATCACCCTTTATGAGTAGTGCGCATGCGCACAAATGCCTAAGGGAACTTTCTGAGTATGACGTAAGAGGGAACCTGTGCTAAATCAAACAGAAAATACAGCGAAATGACAGGGAACAAAAAATATTAAATGAGTGATTATATGTTCAATACAGTTGCATTTTTTTGAGATCTCTAATCAGTTAAATAGCATAAGTTATTAGTTGGTGAGGTCTTTAACAACAGCCGTACTTTGTTGAACTAACGTGGTTCAAACGATGAGACCATATGAAACAGTCTTTACTAGCTTATTCGTTTCCACAAAAATGCAGCACAAATAAGCAAGCATTTTAACGTTTTAAATACACTAATCTACTATTATTGTTCAATCGCTGAAGTGTTTTTTTTTTTATTTATTTTTTTTAATGCCTTTAAAATATGTAGTTTTGTGAACACGGACGAAGAAACGCCAGCCCCGAAGCTCATCCGTAAACCACATAAAACAGCTCTTATGCGCTTAGCTCTTTAAAATGATAATCTGTTTACATTGTGTACAGTCGCTGGACTGTTTTTATTTAAATGCTTTTAAAAGAGGCTTAGTGATGTAGTTCGCAGACCGAGAGCTCGGAGCCTTGACTCTCATGTCTGTACAACAGAAAACACTGGCTGAAGGCAGCTCTCTCCGTTTTAAATAAAACTACTTGCAAACACCTGAGTTTAGCTCTTGCTGTGTTCTAAGGGGTTGACGGAATGAAATCGCTGGAACATTTACATTTTAAAAGGCCGTATTTATTTTCATTTTCCGCTCCACACCTTCAGTGGATATGCCTTAAACGGGGCATTATTTTTCGTACGTGACCTGTGGTTAGAGGCATTGTTGCTTGTTAGTAAGTCATATGGCATAATAAATTATGTTCTTGGGCATAATTTGCAAGCTAACATGCTCTACAAGTCATATCTTATATTTAACCTAAATATAAATGATTTTAATCTGTATTTTTGTGCGTCCTCTATTAAATCACCCTTTATGAGTAGTGCGCATGCGCACAAATGCCTAAGGGAACTTTCTGAGTATGACGTAAGAGGGAACCTGTGCTAAATCAAACAGAAAATACAGCGAAATGACAGGGAACAAAAAATATTAAATGAGTGATTATATGTTCAATACAGTTGCATTTTTTTGAGATCTCTAATCAGTTAAATAGCATAAGTTATTAGTTGGTGAGGTCTTTAACAACAGCCGTACTTTGTTGAACTAACGTGGTTCAAACGATGAGACCATATGAAACAGTCTTTACTAGCTTATTCGTTTCCACAAAAATGCAGCACAAATAAGCAAGCATTTTAACGTTTTAAATACACTAATTTACTATTATTGTTCAATCGCTGAAGTGTTTTTTTTTTTTTATTTTTTTTTTTTTTTTTTTTTTATTGCCTTTAAAATATGTAGTTTTGTGAACACGGACGAAGAAACGCCAGCCCCGAAGCTCATCCGTAAACCACATAAAACAGCTCATATGCGCTTAGCTCTTTAAAATGATAATCTGTTTACATTGTGTACAGTCGCTGGACTATTTTTATTTAAATGCTTTTAAAAGAGGCTTAGTGATGTAGTTCGCAGACCGAGAGCTCGGAGCCTTGACTCTCATGTCAGTACAACAGAAAACACTGGCTGAAGGCAGCTCTCTCCGTTTTAAATAAAATTACTTGCAAACACCTGAGTTTAGCTCTTGCTGTGTTCTAAGGGGTTGACGGAATGTAATCGCTGGAACATTAAAATTTTAAAAGGCCGTATTTATTTTCATTTTCCGCTCCACACCTTCAGTGGAGTGGAATGCCTTAAACGGGGCATTATTTTTCGTACGTGACCTGTGGTTAGAGGCATTGTTGCTTGTTAGTAAGACATATGGCATAATAAATTATGTTCTTGGGCATAATTTGCAAGCTAACATGCACTACAAGTCATATCTTATATTTAACCTAAATATAAATGATTTTAATCTGTATTTTTGTGCGTCCTCTATTAAATCACCCTTTATGAGTAGTGCGCATGCGCACAAATGCCTAAGGGAACTTTCTGAGTATGACGTAAGAGGGAACCTGTGCTAAATCAAACAGAAAATACAGCGAAATGACAGGGAACAAAAAATATTAAATGAGTGATTATATGTTCAATACCGTTGCATTTTTTTGAGATCTCTAATCAGTTAAATAGCATAAGTTATTAGTTGGTGAGGTCTTTAACAACAGCCGTACTTTGTTGAACTAACGTGGTTCAAACGATGAGACCATATGAAACAGTCTTTACTAGCTTATTCGTTTCCACAAAAATGCAGCACAAATAAGCAAGCATTTTAACGTTTTAAATACACTAATCTACTGTTATTGTTCAATCGCTGAAGTGTTTTTTTTTTATTTATTTTTTTTAATGCCTTTAAAATATGTAGTTTTGTGAACACGGACGAAGAAACGCCAGCCCCGAAGCTCATCCGTAAACCACATAAAACAGCTCTTATGCGCTTAGCTCTTTAAAATGATAATCTGTTTACATTGTGTACAGTCGCTGGACTGTTTTTATTTAAATGCTTTTAAAAGAGGCTTAGTGATGTAGTTCGCAGACCGAGAGCTCGGAGCCTTGACTCTCATGTCAGTACAACAGAAAACACTGGCTGAAGGCAGCTCTCTCCGTTTTAAATAAAACTACTTGCAAACACCTGAGTTTAGCTCTTGCTGTGTTCTAAGGGGTTGACGGAATGAAATCGCTGGAACATTTAAATTTTAAAAGGCCGTATTTATTTTCATTTTTGAATGGCTTTAACGGGGCATTATTTTTCGTACGTGACCTGTGGTTAGAGGCATTGTTTCTTGTTAGTAAGACATATGGCTTAATAAATTATGTTCTTGGGTATAATTTGCAAGCTAATGTAACCCATATTAGGATTGAGCTGGTTAGAGGAAATTAAATATAAATTAGTATGAATTTATTTTCACAAAAGAATATTAATTTCTTTTAAAAATAGTCTAAAAAAGGCTATTCTGAAAAGTGAAAACTAAAAAAATAATAATTTTTAACTAAAAAGAAAGCATAATGTTTTGTCATATGGTCGGCGCTCTGTGTGATGTCACTGTGATGAGACGCATAGCGAGAGAAGAGAAACACGCTAGAAAATCGCGGGTGTCAGAAGAGAGATTAAAAGTGTGATGTTTGATGATTGAAGCGGATGCTAGTGGATCGTGAGGCCTGTATCTCCAGATGCGGTTTATAATTTGATATTGATATCACCCGGATTTGGTGAGTTTTAAACCAAACAATGTTTAATTTGTTGTAATTTTGAGTCAATGTGTTATATTGGCATTCTAATGTGTTTATGTGAGTGTATATGTAGTTACTGTTAAAGGTTGTGTGTTAATATACTATGCACTTAAGAATGTACTGGTGTATGTGATGAAATGCTAACTAGCTCTGTGAATGTTATAATTGCACATTAAGTGACAAAAGTGCTCAGATTGTATATTTATAATCACTGTTGGTGTTTAAATGTCATTTTCTTGAGCTGTGAGGGTAATACAGTCATATAAATTGTCTGAAATATTTTTGATCCTGTTTGTGTAAACAGGTCAAGTTTTTTTTGTGAGGTTGAAACTGTGATCTGAGATGGCGAGCCACCCGGAACCGTAGGCAGAGACGAGAGGGATTTCTGTTCTACATTGTGATCTGTGCCTTAATTGCTGTTACCAACGGGATTCATCTATTGTGTGGTATTTCTCATCCGTTACTCTACCACTAAGTTCTATAAAGAGTTGTCCGTGCCTGGTTGGACATTACACCACATGAAATTGCACTACCATTACTGCACCAAGAGACTTTACATTCGTTGGATTCATTCGATTTCAAGGAACTTTCGTTACATTTGCATATACACACACACTGACACTCACTCATTTCATGGACTGAAATTGTTTACATTGAATTACTGTAAGTTTTTACAGTCAAGTGTTTTTTTTTTTTTTTTGTTATACAAATCTGATTGTTACAGCTGTTTCATATTGTGGGTTTTGTTTTGAGTCAGGTTTATTCAAAGAAACAATTTAAACCTCAAAGGAAACCACCTAGCATAAGTTAAAATATACCAGTATTAAAGTAAAATAAATTGAAATATAAGTAATATTATACATATCAAAATAAATAGTCCAGTGAACAAATACATCATAAATAGATGTTTGGAAAATAACCCCCCAAAAAAGCATACTTTCCTGGAGGAAAAAAGAAGAACTCATTATTGTATTTTATTTTATTTATTCATTTTGCTGTCATTACATTCCATTATTTTACTCATTTCAATTTAAAGTAAAAAGTTACATTGGTAAAGTCATTCTCTTGGTCTGTCTGGTCCTTGTGTTGATTTAATTGCCTAATTTTTGCCCTCCATAGCGAATCTGGTGATCTGGCCTGTTACTGTGTGTCCTATCATTCATATTGATACACAAGGGAAGTAGAGTATCTATTGTACACTAGGCGTTACTGGCTACACTATAATGCAGTACAAGCTATATCCTCCGTTTAACCTAAATATAAATGATTTTATTCAGTATTTTTGTGCGTCCTCTATAAAGCACCATTTATGAGTAGTGCGCATGCGCACAAATGCCTAAGGGAACTTTCCGAGTATGACGTAAGAGGGAACCTGTGCTAAATCAAACAGAAAATACAGCGAAATGACAGGGAACAAAAAATATTAAATGAGTGATTATATGTTCAATACAGTTGCATTTTTTTGAGAACTCTAATCAGTTAAATAGCATAAGTTATTAGTTGGTGAGGTCTTTAACAACAGCCGTACTTTGTTGAACTAACGTGGTTCAAACGATGAGACCATATGAAACAGTCTTTACTAGCTTATTCGTTTCCACAAAAATGCAGCACAAATAAGGAAGCATTTTAACGTTTTAAATACACTAATCTACTATTATTGTTCAATCGCTGAAGTGTTTTTTATTTTTTTTATTTTTTTTAATGCCTTTAAAATATGTAGTTTTGTGAACACGGACGAAGAAACGCCAGCCCCGAAGCTCATCCGTAAACCACATAAAACAGCTCATATGCGCTTAGCTCTTTAAAATGATAATCTGTTTACATTGTGTACAGTCGCTGGACTGTTTTTATTTAAATGCTTTTAAAAGAGGCTTAGTGATGTAGTTCGCAGACCGAGAGCTCGGAGCCTTGACTCTCATGTCTGTACAACAGAAAACACTGGCTGAAGGCAGCTCTCTCCGTTTTAAATAAAACTACTTGCAAACACCTGAGTTTAGCTCTTGCTGTGTTCTAAGGGGTTGACGGAATGAAATCGCTGGAACATTTACATTTTAAAAGGCCGTATTTATTTTCATTTTCCGCTCCACACCTTCAGTGGATATGCCTTAAACGGGGCATTATTTTTCGTACGTGACCTGTGGTTAGAGGCATTGTTGCTTGTTAGTAAGACATATGGCATAATAAATTATGTTCTTGGGCATAATTTGCAAGCTAACATGCTCTACAAGTCATATCTTATATTTAACCTAAATATAAATGATTTTAATCTGTATTTTTGTGCGTCCTCTATTAAATCACCCTTTATGAGTAGTGCGCATGCGCACAAATGCCTAAGGGAACTTTCTGAGTATGACGTAAGAGGGAACCTGTGCTAAATCAAACAGAAAATACAGCGAAATGACAGGGAACAAAAAATATTAAATGAGTGATTATATGTTCAATACAGTTGCATTTTTTTTTGAGAACTCTAATCAGTTAAATAGCATAAGTTATTAGTTGGTGAGGTCTTTAACAACAGCCGTACTTTGTTGAACTAACGTGGTTCAAACGATGAGACCATATGAAACAGTCTTTACTAGCTTATTCGTTTCCACAAAAATGCAGCACAAATAAGCAAGCATTTTAACGTTTTAAATACACTAATCTACTATTATTGTTCAATCGCTGAAGTGTGTTTTTTTTTTTTTTTTTAATGCCTTTAAAATATGTAGTTTTGTGAACACGGACGAAGAAACGCCAGCCCCGAAGCTCATCCGTAAACCACATAAAACAGCTCATATGCGCTTAGCTCTTTAAAATGATAATCTGTTTACATTGTGTACAGTCGCTGGACTGTTTTTATTTAAATGCTTTTAAAAGAGGCTTAGTGATGTAGTTCGCAGACCGAGAGCTCGGAGCCTTGACTCTCATGTCTGTACAACAGAAAACACTGGCTGAAGGCAGCTCTCTCCGTTTTAAATAAAACTACTTGCAAACACCTGAGTTTAGCTCTTGCTGTGTTCTAAGGGGTTGACGGAATGAAATCGCTGGAACATTTACATTTTAAAAGGCCGTATTTATTTTCATTTTCCGCTCCACACCTTCAGTGGATATGCCTTAAACGGGGCATTATTTTTCGTACGTGACCTGTGGTTAGAGGCATTGTTGCTTGTTAGTAAGTCATATGGCATAATAAATTATGTTCTTGGGCATAATTTGCAAGCTAACATGCTCTACAAGTCATATCTTATATTTAACCTAAATATAAATGATTTTAATCTGTATTTTTGTGCGTCCTCTATTAAATCACCCTTTATGAGTAGTGCGCATGCGCACAAATGCCTAAGGGAACTTTCTGAGTATGACGTAAGAGGGAACCTGTGCTAAATCAAACAGAAAATACAGCGAAATGACAGGGAACAAAAAATATTAAATGAGTGATTATATGTTCAATACAGTTGCATTTTTTTGAGATCTCTAATCAGTTAAATAGCATAAGTTATTAGTTGGTGAGGTCTTTAACAACAGCCGTACTTTGTTGAACTAACGTGGTTCAAACGATGAGACCATATGAAACAGTCTTTACTAGCTTATTCGTTTCCACAAAAATGCAGCACAAATAAGCAAGCATTTTAACGTTTTAAATACACTAATCTACTATTATTGTTCAATCGCTGAAGTGTTTTTTTTTTTATTTATTTTTTTTAATGCCTTTAAAATATGTAGTTTTGTGAACACGGACGAAGAAACGCCAGCCCCGAAGCTCATCCGTAAACCACATAAAACAGCTCTTATGCGCTTAGCTCTTTAAAATGATAATCTGTTTACATTGTGTACAGTCGCTGGACTGTTTTTATTTAAATGCTTTTAAAAGAGGCTTAGTGATGTAGTTCGCAGACCGAGAGCTCGGAGCCTTGACTCTCATGTCTGTACAACAGAAAACACTGGCTGAAGGCAGCTCTCTCCGTTTTAAATAAAACTACTTGCAAACACCTGAGTTTAGCTCTTGCTGTGTTCTAAGGGGTTGACGGAATGAAATCGCTGGAACATTTACATTTTAAAAGGCCGTATTTATTTTCATTTTCCGCTCCACACCTTCAGTGGATATGCCTTAAACGGGGCATTATTTTTCGTACGTGACCTGTGGTTAGAGGCATTGTTGCTTGTTAGTAAGACATATGGCATAATAAATTATGTTCTTGGGCATAATTTGCAAGCTAACATGCTCTACAAGTCATATCTTATATTTAACCTAAATATAAATGATTTTAATCTGTATTTTTGTGCGTCCTCTATTAAATCACCCTTTATGAGTAGTGCGCATGCGCACAAATGCCTAAGGGAACTTTCTGAGTATGACGTAAGAGGGAACCTGTGCTAAATCAAACAGAAAATACAGCGAAATGACAGGGAACAAAAAATATTAAATGAGTGATTATATGTTCAATACAGTTGCATTTTTTTTTGAGAACTCTAATCAGTTAAATAGCATAAGTTATTAGTTGGTGAGGTCTTTAACAACAGCCGTACTTTGTTGAACTAACGTGGTTCAAACGATGAGACCATATGAAACAGTCTTTACTAGCTTATTCGTTTCCACAAAAATGCAGCACAAATAAGCAAGCATTTTAACGTTTTAAATACACTAATCTACTATTATTGTTCAATCGCTGAAGTGTGTTTTTTTTTTTTTTTTTTAATGCCTTTAAAATATGTAGTTTTGTGAACACGGACGAAGAAACGCCAGCCCCGAAGCTCATCCGTAAACCACATAAAACAGCTCATATGCGCTTAGCTCTTTAAAATGATAATCTGTTTACATTGTGTACAGTCGCTGGACTGTTTTTATTTAAATGCTTTTAAAAGAGGCTTAGTGATGTAGTTCGCAGACCGAGAGCTCGGAGCCTTGACTCTCATGTCTGTACAACAGAAAACACTGGCTGAAGGCAGCTCTCTCCGTTTTAAATAAAACTACTTGCAAACACCTGAGTTTAGCTCTTGCTGTGTTCTAAGGGGTTGACGGAATGAAATCGCTGGAACATTTACATTTTAAAAGGCCGTATTTATTTTCATTTTCCGCTCCACACCTTCAGTGGATATGCCTTAAACGGGGCATTATTTTTCGTACGTGACCTGTGGTTAGAGGCATTGTTGCTTGTTAGTAAGACATATGGCATAATAAATTATGTTCTTGGGCATAATTTGCAAGCTAACATGCTCTACAAGTCATATCTTATATTTAACCTAAATATAAATGATTTTAATCTGTATTTTTGTGCGTCCTCTATTAAATCACCCTTTATGAGTAGTGCGCATGCGCACAAATGCCTAAGGGAACTTTCTGAGTATGACGTAAGAGGGAACCTGTGCTAAATCAAACAGAAAATACAGCGAAATGACAGGGAACAAAAAATATTAAATGAGTGATTATATGTTCAATACAGTTGCATTTTTTTTTTTGAGATCTCTAATCAGTTAAATAGCATAAGTTATTAGTTGGTGAGGTCTTTAACAACAGCCGTACTTTGTTGAACTAACGTGGTTCAAACGATGAGACCATATGAAACAGTCTTTACTAGCTTATTCGTTTCCACAAAAATGCAGCACAAATAAGCAAGCATTTTAACGTTTTAAATACACTAATCTACTATTATTGTTCAATCGCTGAAGTGTTTTTTATTTATTTATTTTAATGCCTATATAATATGTAGTTTTGTGAACACGGACGAAGAAACGCCAGCCCCGAAGCTCATCCGTAAACCACATAAAACAGCTCATATGCGCTTAGCTCTTTAAAATGATAATCTGTTTACATTGTGTACAGTCGCTGGACTATTTTTATTTAAATGCTTTTAAAAGAGGCTTAGTGATGTAGTTCGCAGACCGAGAGCTCGGAGCCTTGACTCTCATGTCAGTACAACAGAAAACACTGGCTGAAGGCAGCTCTCTCCGTTTTAAATAAAACTACTTGCAAACACCTGAGTTTAGCTCTTGCTGTGTTCTAAGGGGTTGACGGAATGAAATCGCTGGAACATTTACATTTTAAAAGGCCGTATTTATTTTCATTTTCAGCTCCACACCTTCAGTGGAGTGGAATGCCTTAAACGGGGCATTATTTTTCGTACGTGACCTGTGGTTAGAGGCATTGTTGCTTGTTAGTAAGACATATGGCATAATAAATTATGTTCTTGGGCATAATTTGCAAGCTAACATGCACTACAAGTCATATCTTATATTTAACCTAAATATAAATGATTTTGATCTGTATCTTTGTGCGTCCTCTATTAAATCACCCTTTATGAGTAGTGCGCATGCGCACAAATGCCTAAGGGAACTTTCGGAGTATGACGTAAGAGGGAACCTGTGCTAAATCAAACAGAAAATACAGCGAAATGACAGGGAACAAAAAATATTAAATGAGTGATTATATGTTCAATACAGTTGCATTTTTTTTGAGAACTCTAATCAGTTAAATAGCATAAGTTATTAGTTGGTGAGGTCTTTAACAACAGCCGTACTTTGTTGAACTAACGTGGTTCAAACGATGGGCCATATGAAACAGTCTTTACTAGCTTATCCGTTTCCACAAAAATGCAGCACAAATAAGCAAGCATTTTAACGTTTTAAATACACTAATCTACTATTATTGTTCAATCGCTGAAGTGTTTTTTATTTTTATTTTTATTTTTTAATGCCTTTAAAATATGTAGTTTTGTGAACACGGACGAAGAAACGCCAGCCCCGAAGCTCATCCGTAAACCACATAAAACAGCTCATATGCGCTTAGCTCTTTAAAATGGTAACCTGTTTACATTGTGTACAGTCGCTGGACTGTTTTTATTTAAATGCTTTTAAAAGAGGCTTAGTGATGTAGTTCGCAGACCGAGAGCTCGGAGCCTTGACTCTCATGTCTGTACAACAGAAAACACTGGCTGAAGGCAGCTCTCTCCGTTTTAAATAAAACTACTTGCAAACACCTGAGTTTAGCTCTTGCTGTGTTCTAAGGGGTTGACGGAATGAAATCGCTGGAACATTTACATTTTAAAAGGCCGTATTTATTTTCATTTTCCGCTCCACACCTTCAGTGGATATGCCTTAAACGGGGCATTATTTTTCGTACGTGACCTGTGGTTAGAGGCATTGTTGCTTGTTAGTAAGTCATATGGCATAATAAATTATGTTCTTGGGCATAATTTGCAAGCTAACATGCTCTACAAGTCATATCTTATATTTAACCTAAATATAAATGATTTTAATCTGTATTTTTGTGCGTCCTCTATTAAATCACCCTTTATGAGTAGTGCGCATGCGCACAAATGCCTAAGGGAACTTTCTGAGTATGACGTAAGAGGGAACCTGTGCTAAATCAAACAGAAAATACAGCGAAATGACAGGGAACAAAAAATATTAAATGAGTGATTATATGTTCAATACAGTTGCATTTTTTTGAGATCTCTAATCAGTTAAATAGCATAAGTTATTAGTTGGTGAGGTCTTTAACAACAGCCGTACTTTGTTGAACTAACGTGGTTCAAACGATGAGACCATATGAAACAGTCTTTACTAGCTTATTCGTTTCCACAAAAATGCAGCACAAATAAGCAAGCATTTTAACGTTTTAAATACACTAATTTACTATTATTGTTCAATCGCTGAAGTGTTTTTTTTTTTTATTTTTTATTTTTTTTTTTTTTATTGCCTTTAAAATATGTAGTTTTGTGAACACGGACGAAGAAACGCCAGCCCCGAAGCTCATCCGTAAACCACATAAAACAGCTCATATGCGCTTAGCTCTTTAAAATGATAATCTGTTTACATTGTGTACAGTCGCTGGACTATTTTTATTTAAATGCTTTTAAAAGAGGCTTAGTGATGTAGTTCGCAGACCGAGAGCTCGGAGCCTTGACTCTCATGTCAGTACAACAGAAAACACTGGCTGAAGGCAGCTCTCTCCGTTTTAAATAAAATTACTTGCAAACACCTGAGTTTAGCTCTTGCTGTGTTCTAAGGGGTTGACGGAATGTAATCGCTGGAACATTAAAATTTTAAAAGGCCGTATTTATTTTCATTTTCCGCTCCACACCTTCAGTGGATATGCCTTAAACGGGGCATTATTTTTCGTACGTGACCTGTGGTTAGAGGCATTGTTGCTTGTTAGTAAGACATATGGCATAATAAATTATGTTCTTGGGCATAATTTGCAAGCTAACATGCTCTACAAGTCATATCTTATATTTAACCTAAATATAAATGATTTTAATCTGTATTTTTGTGCGTCCTCTATTAAATCACCCTTTATGAGTAGTGCGCATGCGCACAAATGCCTAAGGGAACTTTCTGAGTATGACGTAAGAGGGAACCTGTGCTAAATCAAACAGAAAATACAGCGAAATGACAGGGAACAAAAAATATTAAATGAGTGATTATATGTTCAATACAGTTGCATTTTTTTTTGAGAACTCTAATCAGTTAAATAGCATAAGTTATTAGTTGGTGAGGTCTTTAACAACAGCCGTACTTTGTTGAACTAACGTGGTTCAAACGATGAGACCATATGAAACAGTCTTTACTAGCTTATTCGTTTCCACAAAAATGCAGCACAAATAAGCAAGCATTTTAACGTTTTAAATACACTAATCTACTATTATTGTTCAATCGCTGAAGTGTGTTTTTTTTTTTTTTTTAATGCCTTTAAAATATGTAGTTTTGTGAACACGGACGAAGAAACGCCAGCCCCGAAGCTCATCCGTAAACCACATAAAACAGCTCATATGCGCTTAGCTCTTTAAAATGATAATCTGTTTACATTGTGTACAGTCGCTGGACTGTTTTTATTTAAATGCTTTTAAAAGAGGCTTAGTGATGTAGTTCGCAGACCGAGAGCTCGGAGCCTTGACTCTCATGTCTGTACAACAGAAAACACTGGCTGAAGGCAGCTCTCTCCGTTTTAAATAAAACTACTTGCAAACACCTGAGTTTAGCTCTTGCTGTGTTCTAAGGGGTTGACGGAATGAAATCGCTGGAACATTTACATTTTAAAAGGCCGTATTTATTTTCATTTTCCGCTCCACACCTTCAGTGGATATGCCTTAAACGGGGCATTATTTTTCGTACGTGACCTGTGGTTAGAGGCATTGTTGCTTGTTAGTAAGTCATATGGCATAATAAATTATGTTCTTGGGCATAATTTGCAAGCTAACATGCTCTACAAGTCATATCTTATATTTAACCTAAATATAAATGATTTTAATCTGTATTTTTGTGCGTCCTCTATTAAATCACCCTTTATGAGTAGTGCGCATGCGCACAAATGCCTAAGGGAACTTTCTGAGTATGACGTAAGAGGGAACCTGTGCTAAATCAAACAGAAAATACAGCGAAATGACAGGGAACAAAAAATATTAAATGAGTGATTATATGTTCAATACAGTTGCATTTTTTTGAGATCTCTAATCAGTTAAATAGCATAAGTTATTAGTTGGTGAGGTCTTTAACAACAGCCGTACTTTGTTGAACTAACGTGGTTCAAACGATGAGACCATATGAAACAGTCTTTACTAGCTTATTCGTTTCCACAAAAATGCAGCACAAATAAGCAAGCATTTTAACGTTTTAAATACACTAATCTACTATTATTGTTCAATCGCTGAAGTGTTTTTTTTTTTATTTATTTTTTTTAATGCCTTTAAAATATGTAGTTTTGTGAACACGGACGAAGAAACGCCAGCCCCGAAGCTCATCCGTAAACCACATAAAACAGCTCTTATGCGCTTAGCTCTTTAAAATGATAATCTGTTTACATTGTGTACAGTCGCTGGACTGTTTTTATTTAAATGCTTTTAAAAGAGGCTTAGTGATGTAGTTCGCAGACCGAGAGCTCGGAGCCTTGACTCTCATGTCTGTACAACAGAAAACACTGGCTGAAGGCAGCTCTCTCCGTTTTAAATAAAACTACTTGCAAACACCTGAGTTTAGCTCTTGCTGTGTTCTAAGGGGTTGACGGAATGAAATCGCTGGAACATTTACATTTTAAAAGGCCGTATTTATTTTCATTTTCCGCTCCACACCTTCAGTGGATATGCCTTAAACGGGGCATTATTTTTCGTACGTGACCTGTGGTTAGAGGCATTGTTGCTTGTTAGTAAGACATATGGCATAATAAATTATGTTCTTGGGCATAATTTGCAAGCTAACATGCTCTACAAGTCATATCTTATATTTAACCTAAATATAAATGATTTTAATCTGTATTTTTGTGCGTCCTCTATTAAATCACCCTTTATGAGTAGTGCGCATGCGCACAAATGCCTAAGGGAACTTTCTGAGTATGACGTAAGAGGGAACCTGTGCTAAATCAAACAGAAAATACAGCGAAATGACAGGGAACAAAAAATATTAAATGAGTGATTATATGTTCAATACAGTTGCATTTTTTTTTTGAGAACTCTAATCAGTTAAATAGCATAAGTTATTAGTTGGTGAGGTCTTTAACAACAGCCGTACTTTGTTGAACTAACGTGGTTCAAACGATGAGACCATATGAAACAGTCTTTACTAGCTTATTCGTTTCCACAAAAATGCAGCACAAATAAGCAAGCATTTTAACGTTTTAAATACACTAATCTACTATTATTGTTCAATCGCTGAAGTGTTTTTTTATTTATTTATTTATTTTAATGCCTATATAATATGTAGTTTTGTGAACACGGACGAAGAAACGCCAGCCCCGAAGCTCATCCGTAAACCACATAAAACAGCTCATATGCGCTTAGCTCTTTAAAATGATAATCTGTTTACATTGTGTACAGTCGCTGGACTATTTTTATTTAAATGCTTTTAAAAGAGGCTTAGTGATGTAGTTCGCAGACCGAGAGCTCGGAGCCTTGACTCTCATGTCAGTACAACAGAAAACACTGGCTGAAGGCAGCTCTCTCCGTTTTAAATAAAATTACTTGCAAACACCTGAGTTTAGCTCTTGCTGTGTTCTAAGGGGTTGACGGAATGTAATCGCTGGAACATTAAAATTTTAAAAGGCCGTATTTATTTTCATTTTCCGCTCCACACCTTCAGTGGAGTGGAATGCCTTAAACGGGGCATTATTTTTCGTACGTGACCTGTGGTTAGAGGCATTGTTGCTTGTTAGTAAGACATATGGCATAATAAATTATGTTCTTGGGCATAATTTGCAAGCTAACATGCACTACAAGTCATATCTTATATTTAACCTAAATATAAATGATTTTAATCTGTATTTTTGTGCGTCCTCTATTAAATCACCCTTTATGAGTAGTGCGCATGCGCACAAATGCCTAAGGGAACTTTCTGAGTATGACGTAAGAGGGAACCTGTGCTAAATCAAACAGAAAATACAGCGAAATGACAGGGAACAAAAAATATTAAATGAGTGATTATATGTTCAATACCGTTGCATTTTTTTGAGATCTCTAATCAGTTAAATAGCATAAGTTATTAGTTGGTGAGGTCTTTAACAACAGCCGTACTTTGTTGAACTAACGTGGTTCAAACGATGAGACCATATGAAACAGTCTTTACTAGCTTATTCGTTTCCACAAAAATGCAGCACAAATAAGCAAGCATTTTAACGTTTTAAATACACTAATCTACTGTTATTGTTCAATCGCTGAAGTGTTTTTTTTTTATTTATTTTTTTTAATGCCTTTAAAATATGTAGTTTTGTGAACACGGACGAAGAAACGCCAGCCCCGAAGCTCATCCGTAAACCACATAAAACAGCTCTTATGCGCTTAGCTCTTTAAAATGATAATCTGTTTACATTGTGTACAGTCGCTGGACTGTTTTTATTTAAATGCTTTTAAAAGAGGCTTAGTGATGTAGTTCGCAGACCGAGAGCTCGGAGCCTTGACTCTCATGTCAGTACAACAGAAAACACTGGCTGAAGGCAGCTCTCTCCGTTTTAAATAAAACTACTTGCAAACACCTGAGTTTAGCTCTTGCTGTGTTCTAAGGGGTTGACGGAATGAAATCGCTGGAACATTTAAATTTTAAAAGGCCGTATTTATTTTCATTTTTGAATGGCTTTAACGGGGCATTATTTTTCGTACGTGACCTGTGGTTAGAGGCATTGTTTCTTGTTAGTAAGACATATGGCTTAATAAATTATGTTCTTGGGTATAATTTGCAAGCTAATGTAACCCATATTAGGATTGAGCTGGTTAGAGGAAATTAAATATAAATTAGTATGAATTTATTTTCACAAAAGAATATTAATTTCTTTTAAAAATAGTCTAAAAAAGGCTATTCTGAAAAGTGAAAACTAAAAAAATAATAATTTTTAACTAAAAAGAAAGCATAATGTTTTGTCATATGGTCGGCGCTCTGTGTGATGTCACTGTGATGAGACGCATAGCGAGAGAAGAGAAACACGCTAGAAAATCGCGGGTGTCAGAAGAGAGATTAAAAGTGTGATGTTTGATGATTGAAGCGGATGCTAGTGGATCGTGAGGCCTGTATCTCCAGATGCGGTTTATAATTTGATATTGATATCACCCGGATTTGGTGAGTTTTAAACCAAACAATGTTTAATTTGTTGTAATTTTGAGTCAATGTGTTATATTGGCATTCTAATGTGTTTATGTGAGTGTATATGTAGTTACTGTTAAAGGTTGTGTGTTAATATACTATGCACTTAAGAATGTACTGGTGTATGTGATGAAATGCTAACTAGCTCTGTGAATGTTATAATTGCACATTAAGTGACAAAAGTGCTCAGATTGTATATTTATAATCACTGTTGGTGTTTAAATGTCATTTTCTTGAGCTGTGAGGGTAATACAGTCATATAAATTGTCTGAAATATTTTTGATCCTGTTTGTGTAAACAGGTCAAGTTTTTTTTGTGAGGTTGAAACTGTGATCTGAGATGGCGAGCCACCCGGAACCGTAGGCAGAGACGAGAGGGATTTCTGTTCTACATTGTGATCTGTGCCTTAATTGCTGTTACCAACGGGATTCATCTATTGTGTGGTATTTCTCATCCGTTACTCTACCACTAAGTTCTATAAAGAGTTGTCCGTGCCTGGTTGGACATTACACCACATGAAATTGCACTACCATTACTGCACCAAGAGACTTTACATTCGTTGGATTCATTCGATTTCAAGGAACTTTCGTTACATTTGCATATACACACACACTGACACTCACTCATTTCATGGACTGAAATTGTTTACATTGAATTACTGTAAGTTTTTACAGTCAAGTGTTTTTTTTTTTTTTTTGTTATACAAATCTGATTGTTACAGCTGTTTCATATTGTGGGTTTTGTTTTGAGTCAGGTTTATTCAAAGAAACAATTTAAACCTCAAAGGAAACCACCTAGCATAAGTTAAAATATACCAGTATTAAAGTAAAATAAATTGAAATATAAGTAATATTATACATATCAAAATAAATAGTCCAGTGAACAAATACATCATAAATAGATGTTTGGAAAATAACCCCCCAAAAAAGCATACTTTCCTGGAGGAAAAAAGAAGAACTCATTATTGTATTTTATTTTATTTATTCATTTTGCTGTCATTACATTCCATTATTTTACTCATTTCAATTTAAAGTAAAAAGTTACATTGGTAAAGTCATTCTCTTGGTCTGTCTGGTCCTTGTGTTGATTTAATTGCCTAATTTTTGCCCTCCATAGCGAATCTGGTGATCTGGCCTGTTACTGTGTGTCCTATCATTCATATTGATACACAAGGGAAGTAGAGTATCTATTGTACACTAGGCGTTACTGGCTACACTATAATGCAGTACAAGCTATATCCTCCGTTTAACCTAAATATAAATGATTTTATTCAGTATTTTTGTGCGTCCTCTATAAAGCACCATTTATGAGTAGTGCGCATGCGCACAAATGCCTAAGGGAACTTTCCGAGTATGACGTAAGAGGGAACCTGTGCTAAATCAAACAGAAAATACAGCGAAATGACAGGGAACAAAAAATATTAAATGAGTGATTATATGTTCAATACAGTTGCATTTTTTTGAGAACTCTAATCAGTTAAATAGCATAAGTTATTAGTTGGTGAGGTCTTTAACAACAGCCGTACTTTGTTGAACTAACGTGGTTCAAACGATGAGACCATATGAAACAGTCTTTACTAGCTTATTCGTTTCCACAAAAATGCAGCACAAATAAGGAAGCATTTTAACGTTTTAAATACACTAATCTACTATTATTGTTCAATCGCTGAAGTGTTTTTTATTTTTTTTATTTTTTTTAATGCCTTTAAAATATGTAGTTTTGTGAACACGGACGAAGAAACGCCAGCCCCGAAGCTCATCCGTAAACCACATAAAACAGCTCATATGCGCTTAGCTCTTTAAAATGATAATCTGTTTACATTGTGTACAGTCGCTGGACTGTTTTTATTTAAATGCTTTTAAAAGAGGCTTAGTGATGTAGTTCGCAGACCGAGAGCTCGGAGCCTTGACTCTCATGTCTGTACAACAGAAAACACTGGCTGAAGGCAGCTCTCTCCGTTTTAAATAAAACTACTTGCAAACACCTGAGTTTAGCTCTTGCTGTGTTCTAAGGGGTTGACGGAATGAAATCGCTGGAACATTTACATTTTAAAAGGCCGTATTTATTTTCATTTTCCGCTCCACACCTTCAGTGGATATGCCTTAAACGGGGCATTATTTTTCGTACGTGACCTGTGGTTAGAGGCATTGTTGCTTGTTAGTAAGACATATGGCATAATAAATTATGTTCTTGGGCATAATTTGCAAGCTAACATGCTCTACAAGTCATATCTTATATTTAACCTAAATATAAATGATTTTAATCTGTATTTTTGTGCGTCCTCTATTAAATCACCCTTTATGAGTAGTGCGCATGCGCACAAATGCCTAAGGGAACTTTCTGAGTATGACGTAAGAGGGAACCTGTGCTAAATCAAACAGAAAATACAGCGAAATGACAGGGAACAAAAAATATTAAATGAGTGATTATATGTTCAATACAGTTGCATTTTTTTTTTGAGATCTCTAATCAGTTAAATAGCATAAGTTATTAGTTGGTGAGGTCTTTAACAACAGCCGTACTTTGTTGAACTAACGTGGTTCAAACGATGAGACCATATGAAACAGTCTTTACTAGCTTATTCGTTTCCACAAAAATGCAGCACAAATAAGCAAGCATTTTAACGTTTTAAATACACTAATCTACTATTATTGTTCAATCGCTGAAGTGTTTTTTATTTATTTATTTATTTTAATGCCTATATAATATGTAGTTTTGTGAACACGGACGAAGAAACGCCAGCCCCGAAGCTCATCCGTAAACCACATAAAACAGCTCATATGCGCTTAGCTCTTTAAAATGATAATCTGTTTACATTGTGTACAGTCGCTGGACTATTTTTATTTAAATGCTTTTAAAAGAGGCTTAGTGATGTAGTTCGCAGACCGAGAGCTCGGAGCCTTGACTCTCATGTCAGTACAACAGAAAACACTGGCTGAAGGCAGCTCTCTCCGTTTTAAATAAAACTACTTGCAAACACCTGAGTTTAGCTCTTGCTGTGTTCTAAGGGGTTGACGGAATGAAATCGCTGGAACATTTACATTTTAAAAGGCCGTATTTATTTTCATTTTCAGCTCCACACCTTCAGTGGAGTGGAATGCCTTAAACGGGGCATTATTTTTCGTACGTGACCTGTGGTTAGAGGCATTGTTGCTTGTTAGTAAGACATATGGCATAATAAATTATGTTCTTGGGCATAATTTGCAAGCTAACATGCACTACAAGTCATATCTTATATTTAACCTAAATATAAATGATTTTGATCTGTATCTTTGTGCGTCCTCTATTAAATCACCCTTTATGAGTAGTGCGCATGCGCACAAATGCCTAAGGGAACTTTCGGAGTATGACGTAAGAGGGAACCTGTGCTAAATCAAACAGAAAATACAGCGAAATGACAGGGAACAAAAAATATTAAATGAGTGATTATATGTTCAATACAGTTGCATTTTTTTTTTTGAGATCTCTAATCAGTTAAATAGCATAAGTTATTAGTTGGTGAGGTCTTTAACAACAGCCGTACTTTGTTGAACTAACGTGGTTCAAACGATGAGACCATATGAAACAGTCTTTACTAGCTTATTCGTTTCCACAAAAATGCAGCACAAATAAGCAAGCATTTTAACGTTTTAAATACACTAATCTACTATTATTGTTCAATCGCTGAAGTGTTTTTTATTTATTTATTTATTTTAATGCCTATATAATATGTAGTTTTGTGAACACGGACGAAGAAACGCCAGCCCCGAAGCTCATCCGTAAACCACATAAAACAGCTCATATGCGCTTAGCTCTTTAAAATGATAATCTGTTTACATTGTGTACAGTCGCTGGACTGTTTTTATTTAAATGCTTTTAAAAGAGGCTTAGTGATGTAGTTCGCAGACCGAGAGCTCGGAGCCTTGACTCTCATGTCTGTACAACAGAAAACACTGGCTGAAGGCAGCTCTCTCCGTTTTAAATAAAACTACTTGCAAACACCTGAGTTTAGCTCTTGCTGTGTTCTAAGGGGTTGACGGAATGAAATCGCTGGAACATTTACATTTTAAAAGGCCGTATTTATTTTCATTTTCCGCTCCACACCTTCAGTGGATATGCCTTAAACGGGGCATTATTTTTCGTACGTGACCTGTGGTTAGAGGCATTGTTGCTTGTTAGTAAGACATATGGCATAATAAATTATGTTCTTGGGCATAATTTGCAAGCTAACATGCTCTACAAGTCATATCTTATATTTAACCTAAATATAAATGATTTTAATCTGTATTTTTGTGCGTCCTCTATTAAATCACCCTTTATGAGTAGTGCGCATGCGCACAAATGCCTAAGGGAACTTTCTGAGTATGACGTAAGAGGGAACCTGTGCTAAATCAAACAGAAAATACAGCGAAATGACAGGGAACAAAAAATATTAAATGAGTGATTATATGTTCAATACAGTTGCATTTTTTTTTGAGAACTCTAATCAGTTAAATAGCATAAGTTATTAGTTGGTGAGGTCTTTAACAACAGCCGTACTTTGTTGAACTAACGTGGTTCAAACGATGAGACCATATGAAACAGTCTTTACTAGCTTATTCGTTTCCACAAAAATGCAGCACAAATAAGCAAGCATTTTAACGTTTTAAATACACTAATCTACTATTATTGTTCAATCGCTGAAGTGTGTTTTTTTTTTTTTTTTTTAATGCCTTTAAAATATGTAGTTTTGTGAACACGGACGAAGAAACGCCAGCCCCGAAGCTCATCCGTAAACCACATAAAACAGCTCATATGCGCTTAGCTCTTTAAAATGATAATCTGTTTACATTGTGTACAGTCGCTGGACTGTTTTTATTTAAATGCTTTTAAAAGAGGCTTAGTGATGTAGTTCGCAGACCGAGAGCTCGGAGCCTTGACTCTCATGTCTGTACAACAGAAAACACTGGCTGAAGGCAGCTCTCTCCGTTTTAAATAAAACTACTTGCAAACACCTGAGTTTAGCTCTTGCTGTGTTCTAAGGGGTTGACGGAATGAAATCGCTGGAACATTTACATTTTAAAAGGCCGTATTTATTTTCATTTTCCGCTCCACACCTTCAGTGGATATGCCTTAAACGGGGCATTATTTTTCGTACGTGACCTGTGGTTAGAGGCATTGTTGCTTGTTAGTAAGTCATATGGCATAATAAATTATGTTCTTGGGCATAATTTGCAAGCTAACATGCTCTACAAGTCATATCTTATATTTAACCTAAATATAAATGATTTTAATCTGTATTTTTGTGCGTCCTCTATTAAATCACCCTTTATGAGTAGTGCGCATGCGCACAAATGCCTAAGGGAACTTTCTGAGTATGACGTAAGAGGGAACCTGTGCTAAATCAAACAGAAAATACAGCGAAATGACAGGGAACAAAAAATATTAAATGAGTGATTATATGTTCAATACAGTTGCATTTTTTTGAGATCTCTAATCAGTTAAATAGCATAAGTTATTAGTTGGTGAGGTCTTTAACAACAGCCGTACTTTGTTGAACTAACGTGGTTCAAACGATGAGACCATATGAAACAGTCTTTACTAGCTTATTCGTTTCCACAAAAATGCAGCACAAATAAGCAAGCATTTTAACGTTTTAAATACACTAATTTACTATTATTGTTCAATCGCTGAAGTGTTTTTTTTTTTTATTTTTTTTATTTTTTTTTTTTATTGCCTTTAAAATATGTAGTTTTGTGAACACGGACGAAGAAACGCCAGCCCCGAAGCTCATCCGTAAACCACATAAAACAGCTCATATGCGCTTAGCTCTTTAAAATGATAATCTGTTTACATTGTGTACAGTCGCTGGACTATTTTTATTTAAATGCTTTTAAAAGAGGCTTAGTGATGTAGTTCGCAGACCGAGAGCTCGGAGCCTTGACTCTCATGTCAGTACAACAGAAAACACTGGCTGAAGGCAGCTCTCTCCGTTTTAAATAAAATTACTTGCAAACACCTGAGTTTAGCTCTTGCTGTGTTCTAAGGGGTTGACGGAATGTAATCGCTGGAACATTAAAATTTTAAAAGGCCGTATTTATTTTCATTTTCCGCTCCACACCTTCAGTGGAGTGGAATGCCTTAAACGGGGCATTATTTTTCGTACGTGACCTGTGGTTAGAGGCATTGTTGCTTGTTAGTAAGACATATGGCATAATAAATTATGTTCTTGGGCATAATTTGCAAGCTAACATGCACTACAAGTCATATCTTATATTTAACCTAAATATAAATGATTTTAATCTGTATTTTTGTGCGTCCTCTATTAAATCACCCTTTATGAGTAGTGCGCATGCGCACAAATGCCTAAGGGAACTTTCTGAGTATGACGTAAGAGGGAACCTGTGCTAAATCAAACAGAAAATACAGCGAAATGACAGGGAACAAAAAATATTAAATGAGTGATTATATGTTCAATACCGTTGCATTTTTTTGAGATCTCTAATCAGTTAAATAGCATAAGTTATTAGTTGGTGAGGTCTTTAACAACAGCCGTACTTTGTTGAACTAACGTGGTTCAAACGATGAGACCATATGAAACAGTCTTTACTAGCTTATTCGTTTCCACAAAAATGCAGCACAAATAAGCAAGCATTTTAACGTTTTAAATACACTAATCTACTGTTATTGTTCAATCGCTGAAGTGTTTTTTTTTTATTTATTTTTTTTAATGCCTTTAAAATATGTAGTTTTGTGAACACGGACGAAGAAACGCCAGCCCCGAAGCTCATCCGTAAACCACATAAAACAGCTCTTATGCGCTTAGCTCTTTAAAATGATAATCTGTTTACATTGTGTACAGTCGCTGGACTGTTTTTATTTAAATGCTTTTAAAAGAGGCTTAGTGATGTAGTTCGCAGACCGAGAGCTCGGAGCCTTGACTCTCATGTCAGTACAACAGAAAACACTGGCTGAAGGCAGCTCTCTCCGTTTTAAATAAAACTACTTGCAAACACTTGAGTTTAGCTCTTGCTGTGTTCTAAGGGGTTGACGGAATGAAATCGCTGGAACATTTAAATTTTAAAAGGCCGTATTTATTTTCATTTTTGAATGGCTTTAACGGGGCATTATTTTTCGTACGTGACCTGTGGTTAGAGGCATTGTTTCTTGTTAGTAAGACATATGGCTTAATAAATTATGTTCTTGGGTATAATTTGCAAGCTAATGTAACCCATATTAGGATTGAGCTGGTTAGAGGAAATTAAATATAAATTAGTATGAATTTATTTTCACAAAAGAATATTAATTTCTTTTAAAAATAGTCTAAAAAAGGCTATTCTGAAAAGTGAAAACTAAAAAAATAATAATTTTTAACTAAAAAGAAAGCATAATGTTTTGTCATATGGTCGGCGCTCTGTGTGATGTCACTGTGATGAGACGCATAGCGAGAGAAGAGAAACACGCTAGAAAATCGCGGGTGTCAGAAGAGAGATTAAAAGTGTGATGTTTGATGATTGAAGCGGATGCTAGTGGATCGTGAGGCCTGTATCTCCAGATGCGGTTTATAATTTGATATTGATATCACCCGGATTTGGTGAGTTTTAAACCAAACAATGTTTAATTTGTTGTAATTTTGAGTCAATGTGTTATATTGGCATTCTAATGTGTTTATGTGAGTGTATATGTAGTTACTGTTAAAGGTTGTGTGTTAATATACTATGCACTTAAGAATGTACTGGTGTATGTGATGAAATGCTAACTAGCTCTGTGAATGTTATAATTGCACATTAAGTGACAAAAGTGCTCAGATTGTATATTTATAATCACTGTTGGTGTTTAAATGTCATTTTCTTGAGCTGTGAGGGTAATACAGTCATATAAATTGTCTGAAATATTTTTGATCCTGTTTGTGTAAACAGGTCAAGTTTTTTTTGTGAGGTTGAAACTGTGATCTGAGATGGCGAGCCACCCGGAACCGTAGGCAGAGACGAGAGGGATTTCTGTTCTACATTGTGATCTGTGCCTTAATTGCTGTTACCAACGGGATTCATCTATTGTGTGGTATTTCTCATCCGTTACTCTACCACTAAGTTCTATAAAGAGTTGTCCGTGCCTGGTTGGACATTACACCACATGAAATTGCACTACCATTACTGCACCAAGAGACTTTACATTCGTTGGATTCATTCGATTTCAAGGAACTTTCGTTACATTTGCATATACACACACACTGACACTCACTCATTTCATGGACTGAAATTGTTTACATTGAATTACTGTAAGTTTTTACAGTCAAGTGTTTTTTTTTTTTTTTGTTATACAAATCTGATTGTTACAGCTGTTTCATATTGTGGGTTTTGTTTTGAGTCAGGTTTATTCAAAGAAACAATTTAAACCTCAAAGGAAACCACCTAGCATAAGTTAAAATATACCAGTATTAAAGTAAAATAAATTGAAATATAAGTAATATTATACATATCAAAATAAATAGTCCAGTGAACAAATACATCATAAATAGATGTTTGGAAAATAACCCCCCAAAAAAGCATACTTTCCTGGAGGAAAAAAGAAGAACTCATTATTGTATTTTATTTTATTTATTCATTTTGCTGTCATTACATTCCATTATTTTACTCATTTCAATTTAAAGTAAAAAGTTACATTGGTAAAGTCATTCTCTTGGTCTGTCTGGTCCTTGTGTTGATTTAATTGCCTAATTTTTGCCCTCCATAGCGAATCTGGTGATCTGGCCTGTTACTGTGTGTCCTATCATTCATATTGATACACAAGGGAAGTAGAGTATCTATTGTACACTAGGCGTTACTGGCTACACTATAATGCAGTACAAGCTATATCCTCCGTTTAACCTAAATATAAATGATTTTATTCAGTATTTTTGTGCGTCCTCTATAAAGCACCATTTATGAGTAGTGCGCATGCGCACAAATGCCTAAGGGAACTTTCCGAGTATGACGTAAGAGGGAACCTGTGCTAAATCAAACAGAAAATACAGCGAAATGACAGGGAACAAAAAATATTAAATGAGTGATTATATGTTCAATACAGTTGCATTTTTTTGAGAACTCTAATCAGTTAAATAGCATAAGTTATTAGTTGGTGAGGTCTTTAACAACAGCCGTACTTTGTTGAACTAACGTGGTTCAAACGATGAGACCATATGAAACAGTCTTTACTAGCTTATTCGTTTCCACAAAAATGCAGCACAAATAAGGAAGCATTTTAACGTTTTAAATACACTAATCTACTATTATTGTTCAATCGCTGAAGTGTTTTTTATTTTTTTTATTTTTTTTAATGCCTTTAAAATATGTAGTTTTGTGAACACGGACGAAGAAACGCCAGCCCCGAAGCTCATCCGTAAACCACATAAAACAGCTCATATGCGCTTAGCTCTTTAAAATGATAATCTGTTTACATTGTGTACAGTCGCTGGACTGTTTTTATTTAAATGCTTTTAAAAGAGGCTTAGTGATGTAGTTCGCAGACCGAGAGCTCGGAGCCTTGACTCTCATGTCTGTACAACAGAAAACACTGGCTGAAGGCAGCTCTCTCCGTTTTAAATAAAACTACTTGCAAACACCTGAGTTTAGCTCTTGCTGTGTTCTAAGGGGTTGACGGAATGAAATCGCTGGAACATTTACATTTTAAAAGGCCGTATTTATTTTCATTTTCCGCTCCACACCTTCAGTGGATATGCCTTAAACGGGGCATTATTTTTCGTACGTGACCTGTGGTTAGAGGCATTGTTGCTTGTTAGTAAGACATATGGCATAATAAATTATGTTCTTGGGCATAATTTGCAAGCTAACATGCTCTACAAGTCATATCTTATATTTAACCTAAATATAAATGATTTTAATCTGTATTTTTGTGCGTCCTCTATTAAATCACCCTTTATGAGTAGTGCGCATGCGCACAAATGCCTAAGGGAACTTTCTGAGTATGACGTAAGAGGGAACCTGTGCTAAATCAAACAGAAAATACAGCGAAATGACAGGGAACAAAAAATATTAAATGAGTGATTATATGTTCAATACAGTTGCATTTTTTTTTTTGAGATCTCTAATCAGTTAAATAGCATAAGTTATTAGTTGGTGAGGTCTTTAACAACAGCCGTACTTTGTTGAACTAACGTGGTTCAAACGATGAGACCATATGAAACAGTCTTTACTAGCTTATTCGTTTCCACAAAAATGCAGCACAAATAAGCAAGCATTTTAACGTTTTAAATACACTAATCTACTATTATTGTTCAATCGCTGAAGTGTTTTTTATTTATTTATTTATTTTAATGCCTATATAATATGTAGTTTTGTGAACACGGACGAAGAAACGCCAGCCCCGAAGCTCATCCGTAAACCACATAAAACAGCTCATATGCGCTTAGCTCTTTAAAATGATAATCTGTTTACATTGTGTACAGTCGCTGGACTATTTTTATTTAAATGCTTTTAAAAGAGGCTTAGTGATGTAGTTCGCAGACCGAGAGCTCGGAGCCTTGACTCTCATGTCAGTACAACAGAAAACACTGGCTGAAGGCAGCTCTCTCCGTTTTAAATAAAACTACTTGCAAACACCTGAGTTTAGCTCTTGCTGTGTTCTAAGGGGTTGACGGAATGAAATCGCTGGAACATTTACATTTTAAAAGGCCGTATTTATTTTCATTTTCAGCTCCACACCTTCAGTGGAGTGGAATGCCTTAAACGGGGCATTATTTTTCGTACGTGACCTGTGGTTAGAGGCATTGTTGCTTGTTAGTAAGACATATGGCATAATAAATTATGTTCTTGGGCATAATTTGCAAGCTAACATGCACTACAAGTCATATCTTATATTTAACCTAAATATAAATGATTTTGATCTGTATCTTTGTGCGTCCTCTATTAAATCACCCTTTATGAGTAGTGCGCATGCGCACAAATGCCTAAGGGAACTTTCTGAGTATGACGAACCTGTGCTAAATCAAACAGAAAATACAGCGAAATGACAGGGAACAAAAAATATTAAATGAGTGATTATATGTTCAATACAGTTGCATTTTTTTTTGAGAACTCTAATCAGTTAAATAGCATAAGTTATTAGTTGGTGAGGTCTTTAACAACAGCCGTACTTTGTTGAACTAACGTGGTTCAAACGATGAGACCATATGAAACAGTCTTTACTAGCTTATTCGTTTCCACAAAAATGCAGCACAATTAAGCAAGCATTTTAACGTTTTAAATACACTAATCTACTATTATTGTTCAATCGCTGAAGTGTTTTTTTTTTTTTTTTTTTTTAATGCCTTTAAAATATGTAGTTTTGTGAACACGGACGAAGAAACGCCAGCCCCGAAGCTCATCCGTAAACCACATAAAACAGCTCATATGCGCTTAGCTCTTTAAAATGATAATCTGTTTACATTGTGTACAGTCGCTGGACTGTTTTTATTTAAATGCTTTTAAAAGAGGCTTAGTGATGTAGTTCGCAGACCGAGAGCTCGGAGCCTTGACTCTCATGTCAGGACAACAGAAAACACTGGCTGAAGGCAGCTCTCTCCGTTTTAAATAAAACTACTCGCAAACACCTGATTTTAGCTCTTGGTGTGTTCTAAAAGGGGTTGTCGGAATGAAATAGCTGGAACATTTAAATTTTAAAAGGCCGTATTTATTTTCATTTTTCCGCTCCACCCCTTCAGTGGAGTGGAATGGCCTAAACGGGGCATTATTTTTCGTACGTGACCTGTGGCATTGTTTCGTGTTAGTAAGACATATGGCTTAATAAATTATGTTCTTGGGTATAATGTGCAAGCTAACATGCAGTACAAGCAATATCCTACGTTTAACCTAAATATAAATGATTTTATTCAGTATTTTTGTGCGTCCTCTATAAAGCACCATTTATGAGTAGTGCGCATGCGCACAAATGCCTAAGGGAACTTTCGGAGTATGACGTAAGAGGGAACCTGTGCTAAATCAAACAGAACATACAGCGAAATGACAGGGAACAAAACATATTAAATGAGTGATTAGGTGCCTTGTTCAATACAGTTGCTTTTTTTTTTTTTTGAGAACTCTAATCAGTTAAATAGCATAAGTTATTAGTTGGTGAGGTCATTAAAAACGGCCGTACTTTGTTGAACTATGTGGTTCAAACGATGAGACCATATTCATGAAACAGTCTTTACTAGCTAATTCGTTTCCACAAAATTGCAGCAAAAATAAGCAAGCATTTTAACGTTTTCAATACACTAATCTACTAGTACTGTTCAATCGCTGGAGTGTTTTTATTTTTTATTTGTTTTAATGCCTTTAAAATATGTAGTTTTGTGAACACGGACGAAGAAACGCCAGCCCTGAAGCTCATCAGTAAACCATATAAAACAGCTCATATGCGCTTAATATAGCTCTTTAAAATGATATTATGTTTACATTGCGTACAGTCGCTGGAGTGTTTTTATTTAAATGCTTTTAAAAGAGGCTCAGTGATGTAGTTCGCAGACCGAGAGCTCGGAGCCTTGACTCTCATGTCAGTACAACAGAAAACACTGGCTGAAGTCAGCTCTCTCCGTTTTAAATAAAACTACTCGCAAACACCTGAAATTAGCTCTTGGTGTGTTCTAAGGGGTTGACGGAATGAAATCGCTGGAACATTTAAATTTTAAAAGGCCGTATTTATTTTCATTTTTGAATGGCTTTAACGGGGCATTATTTTTCGTACGTGACCTGTGGTTAGAGGCATTGTTTCTTGTTAGTAAGACATATGGCTTAATAAATTATGTTCTTGGGTATAATTTGCAAGCTAATGTAACCCATATTAGGATTGAGCTGGTTAGAGGAAATTAAATATAAATTAGTATGAATTTATTTTCACAAAAGAATATTAATTTCTTTTAAAAATAGTCTAAAAAAGGCTATTCTGAAAAGTGAAAACTAAAAAAATAATAATTTTTAACTAAAAAGAAAGCATAATGTTTTGTCATATGGTCGGCGCTCTGTGTGATGTCACTGTGATGAGACGCATAGCGAGAGAAGAGAAACACGCTAGAAAATCGCGGGTGTCAGAAGAGAGATTAAAAGTGTGATGTTTGATGATTGAAGCGGATGCTAGTGGATCGTGAGGCCTGTATCTCCAGATGCGGTTTATAATTTGATATTGATATCACCCGGATTTGGTGAGTTTTAAACCAAACAATGTTTAATTTGTTGTAATTTTGAGTCAATGTGTTATATTGGCATTCTAATGTGTTTATGTGAGTGTATATGTAGTTACTGTTAAAGGTTGTGTGTTAATATACTATGCACTTAAGAATGTACTGGTGTATGTGATGAAATGCTAACTAGCTCTGTGAATGTTATAATTGCACATTAAGTGACAAAAGTGCTCAGATTGTATTTTTATAATCACTGTTGGTGTTTAAATGTCATTTTCTTGAGCTGTGAGGGTAATACAGTCATATAAATTGTCTGAAATATTTTTGATCCTGTTTGTGTAAACAGGTCAAGTTTTTTTTGTGAGGTTGAAACTGTGATCTGAGATGGCGAGCCACCCGGAACCGTAGGCAGAGACGAGAGGGATTTCTGTTCTACATTGTGATCTGTGCCTTAATTGCTGTTACCAACGGGATTCATCTATTGTGTGGTATTTCTCATCCGTTACTCTACCACTAAGTTCTATAAAGAGTTGTCCGTGCCTGGTTGGACATTACACCACATGAAATTGCACTACCATTACTGCACCAAGAGACTTTACATTCGTTGGATTCATTCGATTTCAAGGAACTTTCGTTACATTTGCATATACACACACACTGACACTCACTCATTTCATGGACTGAAATTGTTTACATTGAATTACTGTAAGTTTTTACAGTCAAGTGTTTTTTTTTTTTTTTTGTTATACAAATCTGATTGTTACAGCTGTTTCATATTGTGGGTTTTGTTTTGAGTCAGGTTTATTCAAAGAAACAATTTAAACCTCAAAGGAAACCACCTAGCATAAGTTAAAATATACCAGTATTAAAGTAAAATAAATTGAAATATAAGTAATATTATACATATCAAAATAAATAGTCCAGTGAACAAATACATCATAAATAGATGTTTGGAAAATAACCCCCCAAAAAAGCATACTTTCCTGGAGGAAAAAAGAAGAACTCATTATTGTATTTTATTTTATTTATTCATTTTGCTGTCATTACATTCCATTATTTTACTCATTTCAATTTAAAGTAAAAAGTTACATTGGTAAAGTCATTCTCTTGGTCTGTCTGGTCCTTGTGTTGATTTAATTGCCTAATTTTTGCCCTCCATAGCGAATCTGGTGATCTGGCCTGTTACTGTGTGTCCTATCATTCATATTGATACACAAGGGAAGTAGAGTATCTATTGTACACTAGGCGTTACTGGCTACACTATAATGCAGTACAAGCTATATCCTCCGTTTAACCTAAATATAAATGATTTTATTCAGTATTTTTGTGCGTCCTCTATAAAGCACCATTTATGAGTAGTGCGCATGCGCACAAATGCCTAAGGGAACTTTCCGAGTATGACGTAAGAGGGAACCTGTGCTAAATCAAACAGAAAATACAGCGAAATGACAGGGAATAAAAAACATTAAATGAGTGATTATATGTTCAATACAGTTGCATTTTTTTGAGAACTCTAATCAGTTGAATAGCATAAGTTATTAGTTGGTGAGGTCATTAAAAACGGCCGTACTTTGTTGAACTATGTGGTTCAAACGATGAGACCATATACATGAAACAGTATTTACTAGCTAATTCGTTTCCACAAAAATGCAGCACAAATAAGCAAGCATTTTAACGTTTTCAATACACTAATCTACTATTATTGTTCAATCGCTGGAGTGTTTTTTTTTTTTTTTAATGCCTTTAAAATATGTAGTTTTGTGAACACGGACGAAGAAACGCCAGCCCCGAAGCTCATCCGTAAACCACATAAAACAGCTCATATGCGCTTAGCTCTTTAAAATGATAATCTGTTTACATTGTGTACAGTCGCTGGACTGTTTTTATTTAAATGCTTTTAAAAGAGGCTTAGTGATGTAGTTCGCAGACCGAGAGCTCGGAGCCTTGACTCTCATGTCAGTACAACAGAAAACACTGGCTGAAGGCAGCTCTCTCCGTTTTAAATAAAACTACTTGCAAACACCTGAGTTTAGCTCTTGCTGTGTTCTAAGGGGTTGACGGAATGAAATCGCTGGAACATTTAAATTTTAAAAGGCCGTATTTATTTTCATTTTCCGCTCCACACCTTCAGTGGAGTGGAATGCCTTAAACGGGGCATTATTTTTCGTACGTGACCTGTGGTTAGAGGCATTGTTGCTTGTTAGTAAGACATATGGCATAATAAATTATGTTCTTGGGCATAATTTGCAAGCTAACATGCACTACAAGTCATATCTTATATTTAACCTAAATGTAAATGATTTTAATCTGTATTTTTGTGCGTCCTCTATTAAATCACCCTTTATGAGTAGTGCGCATGCGCACAAATGCCTAAGGGAACTTTCGGAGTATGACGTAAGAGGGAACCTGTGCTAAATCAAACAGAAAATACAGCGAAATGACAGGGAACAAAAAATATTAAATGAGTGATTATATGTTCAATACAGTTGCATTTTTTTGAGAACTCTAATCAGTTAAATAGCATAAGTTATTAGTTGGTGAGGTCTTTAACAACAGCCGTACTTTGTTGAACTAACGTGGTTCAAACGATGAGACCATATGAAACAGTCTTTACTAGCTTATTCGTTTCCACAAAAATGCAGCACAAATAAGCAAGCATTTTAACGTTTTAAATACACTAATCTACTATTATTGTTCAATCGCTGAAGTGTTTTTTATTTTTTTTATTTTTTTTAATGCCTTTAAAATATGTAGTTTTGTGAACACGGACGAAGAAACGCCAGCCCCGAAGCTCATCCGTAAACCACATAAAACAGCTCATATGCGCTTAGCTCTTTAAAATGATAATCTGTTTACATTGTGTACAGTCGCTGGACTGTTTTTATTTAAATGCTTTTAAAAGAGGCTTAGTGATGTAGTTCGCAGACCGAGAGCTCGGAGCCTTGACTCTCATGTCTGTACAACAGAAAACACTGGCTGAAGGCAGCTCTCTCCGTTTTAAATAAAACTACTTGCAAACACCTGAGTTTAGCTCTTGCTGTGTTCTAAGGGGTTGACGGAATGAAATCGCTGGAACATTTACATTTTAAAAGGCCGTATTTATTTTCATTTTCCGCTCCACACCTTCAGTGGATATGCCTTAAACGGGGCATTATTTTTCGTACGTGACCTGTGGTTAGAGGCATTGTTGCTTGTTAGTAAGACATATGGCATAATAAATTATGTTCTTGGGCATAATTTGCAAGCTAACATGCTCTACAAGTCATATCTTATATTTAACCTAAATATAAATGATTTTAATCTGTATTTTTGTGCGTCCTCTATTAAATCACCCTTTATGAGTAGTGCGCATGCGCACAAATGCCTAAGGGAACTTTCTGAGTATGACGAACCTGTGCTAAATCAAACAGAAAATACAGCGAAATGACAGGGAACAAAAAATATTAAATGAGTGATTATATGTTGAATACAGTTGCATTTTTTTGAGAACTCTAATCAGTTAAATAGCATAAGTTATTAGTTGGTGAGGTCTTTAACAACAACCGTACTTTGTTGAACTAACGTGGTTCAAACGATGAGACCATATGAAACGGTCTTTACTAGCTTATTCGTTTCCACAAAAATGCAGCACAAATAAGCAAGCATTTTAACGTTTTAAATACACTAATCTACTATTATTGTTCAATCGCTGAAGTGTTTTTTTATTTATTTATTTTAATGCCTTTAAAATATGTAGTTTTGTGAACACGGACGAAGAAACGCCAGCCCCGAAGCTCATCCGTAAACCACATAAAACAGCTCATATGCGCTTAGCTCTTTAAAATGATAATCTGTTTACATTGTGTACAGTCGCTGGACTGTTTTTATTTAAATGCTTTTAAAAGAGGCTTAGTGATGTAGTTCGCAGACCGAGAGCTCGGAGCCTTGACTCTCATGTCTGTACAACAGAAAACACTGGCTGAAGGCAGCTCTCTCCGTTTTAAATAAAACTACTTGCAAACACCTGAGTTTAGCTCTTGCTGTGTTCTAAGGGGTTGACGGAATGAAATCGCTGGAACATTTACATTTTAAAAGGCCGTATTTATTTTCATTTTCCGCTCCACACCTTCAGTGGATATGCCTTAAACGGGGCATTATTTTTCGTACGTGACCTGTGGTTAGAGGCATTGTTGCTTGTTAGTAAGACATATGGCATAATAAATTATGTTCTTGGGCATAATTTGCAAGCTAACATGCTCTACAAGTCATATCTTATATTTAACCTAAATATAAATGATTTTAATCTGTATTTTTGTGCGTCCTCTATTAAATCACCCTTTATGAGTAGTGCGCATGCGCACAAATGCCTAAGGGAACTTTCTGAGTATGACGTAAGAGGGAACCTGTGCTAAATCAAACAGAAAATACAGCGAAATGACAGGGAACAAAAAATATTAAATGAGTGATTATATGTTCAATACAGTTGCATTTTTTTTTTGAGAACTCTAATCAGTTAAATAGCATAAGTTATTAGTTGGTGAGGTCTTTAACAACAGCCGTACTTTGTTGAACTAACGTGGTTCAAACGATGAGACCATATGAAACAGTCTTTACTAGCTTATTCGTTTCCACAAAAATGCAGCACAAATAAGCAAGCATTTTAACGTTTTAAATACACTAATCTACTATTATTGTTCAATCGCTGAAGTGTTTTTTTATTTATTTATTTATTTTAATGCCTATATAATATGTAGTTTTGTGAACACGGACGAAGAAACGCCAGCCCCGAAGCTCATCCGTAAACCACATAAAACAGCTCATATGCGCTTAGCTCTTTAAAATGATAATCTGTTTACATTGTGTACAGTCGCTGGACTGTTTTTATTTAAATGCTTTTAAAAGAGGCTTAGTGATGTAGTTCGCAGACCGAGAGCTCGGAGCCTTGACTCTCATGTCTGTACAACAGAAAACACTGGCTGAAGGCAGCTCTCTCCGTTTTAAATAAAACTACTTGCAAACACCTGAGTTTAGCTCTTGCTGTGTTCTAAGGGGTTGACGGAATGAAATCGCTGGAACATTTACATTTTAAAAGGCCGTATTTATTTTCATTTTCCGCTCCACACCTTCAGTGGATATGCCTTAAACGGGGCATTATTTTTCGTACGTGACCTGTGGTTAGAGGCATTGTTGCTTGTTAGTAAGACATATGGCATAATAAATTATGTTCTTGGGCATAATTTGCAAGCTAACATGCTCTACAAGTCATATCTTATATTTAACCTAAATATAAATGATTTTAATCTGTATTTTTGTGCGTCCTCTATTAAATCACCCTTTATGAGTAGTGCGCATGCGCACAAATGCCTAAGGGAACTTTCTGAGTATGACGTAAGAGGGAACCTGTGCTAAATCAAACAGAAAATACAGCGAAATGACAGGGAACAAAAAATATTAAATGAGTGATTATATGTTCAATACAGTTGCATTTTTTTGAGATCTCTAATCAGTTAAATAGCATAAGTTATTAGTTGGTGAGGTCTTTAACAACAGCCGTACTTTGTTGAACTAACGTGGTTCAAACGATGAGACCATATGAAACAGTCTTTACTAGCTTATTCGTTTCCACAAAAATGCAGCACAAATAAGCAAGCATTTTAACGTTTTAAATACACTAATCTACTATTATTGTTCAATCGCTGAAGTGTTTTTTTTTTTTTTTAATGCTTTTAAAATATGTAGTTTTGTGAACACGGACGAAGAAACGCCAGCCCCGAAGCTCATCCGTAAACCACATAAAACAGCTCATATGCGCGTAGCTCTTTAAAATGATAATCTGTTTACATTGTGTACAGTCGCTGGACTGTTTTTATTTAAATGCTTTTAAAAGAGGCTTAGTGATGTAGTTCGCAGACCGAGAGCTCGGAGCCTTGACTCTCATGTCAGTACAACAGAAAACACTGGCTGAAGGCAGCTCTCTCCGTTTTAAATAAAACTACTTGCAAACACCTGAGTTTAGCTCTTGCTGTGTTCTAAGGGGTTGACGGAATGAAATCGCTGGAACATTTAAATTTTAAAAGGCCGTATTTATTTTCATTTTCCGCTCCACACCTTCAGTGGAGTGGAATGCCTTAAACGGGGCATTATTTTTCGTACGTGACCTGTGGTTAGAGGCATTGTTGCTTGTTAGTAAGACATATGGCATAATAAATTATGTTCTTGGGCATAATTTGCAAGCTAACATGCACTACAAGTCATATCTTATATTTAACCTAAATATAAATGATTTTAATCTGTATTTTTGTGCGTCCTCTATTAAATCACCCTTTATGAGTAGTGCGCATGCGCACAAATGCCTAAGGGAACTTTTGGAGTATGACGTAAGAGGGAACCTGTGCTAAATCAAACAGAAAATACAGCGAAATGACAGGGAACAAAAAATATTAAATGAGTGATTATATGTTCAATACAGTTGCATTTTTTTGAGAACTCTAATCAGTTAAATAGCATAAGTTATTAGTTGGTGAGGTCTTTAACAACAGCCGTACTTTGTTGAACTAACGTGGTTCAAACGATGAGACCATATGAAACAGTCTTTACTAGCTTATTCGTTTCCACAAAAATGCAGCACAAATAAGCAAGCATTTTAACGTTTTAAATACACTAATCTACTATTATTGTTCAATCGCTGAAGTGTTTTTTTTTTTTTTTTAATGCCTTTAAAATATGTAGTTTTGTGAACACGGACGAAGAAACGCCAGCCCCGAAGCTCATCCGTAAACCACATAAAACAGCTCATATGCGCTTAGCTCTTTAAAATGATAATCTGTTTACATTGTGTACAGTCGCTGGACTGTTTTTATTTAAATGCTTTTAAAAGAGGCTTAGTGATGTAGTTCGCAGACCGAGAGCTCGGAGCCTTGACTCTCATGTCTGTACAACAGAAAACACTGGCTGAAGGCAGCTCTCTCCGTTTTGAATAAAACTACTTGCAAACACCTGAGTTTAGCTCTTGCTGTGTTCTAAGGGGTTGACGGAATGAAATCGCTGGAACATTTACATTTTAAAAGGCCGTATATATTTTCATTTTCCGCTCCACACCTTCAGTGGATATGCCTTAAACGGGGCATTATTTTTCGTACGTGACCTGTGGTTAGAGGCATTGTTGCTTGTTAGTAAGACATATGGCATAATAAATTATGTTCTTGGGCATAATTTGCAAGCTAACATGCTCTACAAGTCATATCTTATATTTAACCTAAATATAAATGATTTTAATCTGTATTTTTGTGCGTCCTCTATTAAATCACCCTTTATGAGTAGTGCGCATGCGCACAAATGCCTAAGGGAACGTTCTGAGTATGACGTAAGAGGGAACCTGTGCTAAATCAAACAGAAAATACAGCGAAATGACAGGGAACAAAAAATATTAAATGAGTGATTATATGTTCAATACAGTTGCATTTTTTTGAGATCTCTAATCAGTTAAATAGCATAAGTTATTAGTTGGTGAGGTCTTTAACAACAGCCGTACTTTGTTGAACTAACGTGGTTCAAACGATGAGACCATATGAAACAGTCTTTACTAGCTTATTCGTTTCCACAAAAATGCAGCACAAATAAGCAAGCATTTTAACGTTTTAAATACACTAATCTACTATTATTGTTCAATCGCTGAAGTGTTTTTTTTTTTATTTATTTTTTTTAATGCCTTTAAAATATGTAGTTTTGTGAACACGGACGAAGAAACGCCAGCCCCGAAGCTCATCCGTAAACCACATAAAACAGCTCTTATGCGCTTAGCTCTTTAAAATGATAATCTGTTTACATTGTGTACAGTCGCTGGACTGTTTTTATTTAAATGCTTTTAAAAGAGGCTTAGTGATGTAGTTCGCAGACCGAGAGCTCGGAGCCTTGACTCTCATGTCTGTACAACAGAAAACACTGGCTGAAGGCAGCTCTCTCCGTTTTAAATAAAACTACTTGCAAACACCTGAGTTTAGCTCTTGCTGTGTTCTAAGGGGTTGACGGAATGAAATCGCTGGAACATTTACATTTTAAAAGGCCGTATTTATTTTCATTTTCCGCTCCACACCTTCAGTGGATATGCCTTAAACGGGGCATTATTTTTCGTACGTGACCTGTGGTTAGAGGCATTGTTGCTTGTTAGTAAGACATATGGCATAATAAATTATGTTCTTGGGCATAATTTGCAAGCTAACATGCTCTACAAGTCATATCTTATATTTAACCTAAATATAAATGATTTTAATCTGTATTTTTGTGCGTCCTCTATTAAATCACCCTTTATGAGTAGTGCGCATGCGCACAAATGCCTAAGGGAACTTTCTGAGTATGACGTAAGAGGGAACCTGTGCTAAATCAAACAGAAAATACAGCGAAATGACAGGGAACAAAAAATATTAAATGAGTGATTATATGTTCAATACAGTTGCATTTTTTTGAGATCTCTAATCAGTTAAATAGCATAAGTTATTAGTTGGTGAGGTCTTTAACAACAGCCGTACTTTGTTGAACTAACGTGGTTCAAACGATGAGACCATATGAAACAGTCTTTACTAGCTTATTCGTTTCCACAAAAATGCAGCACAAATAAGCAAGCATTTTAACGTTTTAAATACACTAATCTACTGTTATTGTTCAATCGCTGAAGTGTTTTTTTTTTAATTTATTTTTTTTAATGCCTTTAAAATATGTAGTTTTGTGAACACGGACGAAGAAACGCCAGCCCCGAAGCTCATCCGTAAACCACATAAAACAGCTCTTATGCGCTTAGCTCTTTAAAATGATAATCTGTTTACATTGTGTACAGTCGCTGGACTGTTTTTATTTAAATGCTTTTAAAAGAGGCTTAGTGATGTAGTTCGCAGACCGAGAGCTCGGAGCCTTGACTCTCATGTCAGTACAACAGAAAACACTGGCTGAAGGCAGCTCTCTCCGTTTTAAATAAAACTACTTGCAAACACCTAAGTTTAGCTCTTGCTGTGTTCTAAGGGGTTGACGGAATGAAATCGCTGGAACATTTAAATTTTAAAAGGCCGTATTTATTTTCATTTTCAGCTCCACACCTTCAGTGGAGTGGAATGCCTTAAACGGGGCATTATTTTTCGTACGTGACCTGTGGTTAGAGGCATTGTTGCTTGTTAGTAAGACATATGGCATAATAAATTATGTTCTTGGGCATAATTTGCAAGCTAACATGCTCTACAAGTCATATCTTATATTTAACCTAAATATAAATGATTTTAATCTGTATTTTTGTGCGTCCTCTATTAAATCACCCTTTATGAGTAGTGCGCATGCGCACAAATGCCTAAGGGAACTTTCTGAGTATGACGTAAGAGGGAACCTGTGCTAAATCAAACAGAAAATACAGCGAAATGACAGGGAACAAACAATATTAAATGAGTGATTATATGTTCAATACAGTTGCATTTTTTTTGAGAACTCTAATCAGTTAAATAGCATAAGTTATTAGTTGGTGAGGTCTTTAACAACAGCCGTACTTTGTTGAACTAACGATGAGACCATATGAAACAGTCTTTACTAGCTTATTCGTTTCCACAAAAATGCAGCACAAATAAGCAAGCATTTTAACGTTTTAAATACACTAATCTACTATTATTGTTCAATCGCTGAAGTGTTTTTTTTTTTTTTTAATGCCTTTAAAATATGTAGTTTTGTGAACACGGACGAAGAAACGCCAGCCCCGAAGCTCATCCGTAAACCACATAAAACAGCTCATATGCGCTTAGCTCTTTAAAATGATAATCTGTTTACATTGTGTACAGTCGCTGGACTGTTTTTATTTAAATGCTTTTAAAAGAGGCTTAGTGATGTAGTTCGCAGACCGAGAGCTCGGAGCCTTGACTCTCATGTCTGTACAACAGAAAACACTGGCTGAAGGCAGCTCTCTCCGTTTTAAATAAAACTACTTGCAAACACCTGAGTTTAGCTCTTGCTGTGTTCTAAGGGGTTGACGGAATGAAATCGCTGGAACATTTACATTTTAAAAGGCCGTATTTATTTTCATTTTCCGCTCCACACCTTCAGTGGATATGCCTTAAACGGGGCATTATTTTTCGTACGTGACCTGTGGTTAGAGGCATTGCTGCTTGTTAGTAAGACATATGGCATAATAAATTATGTTCTTGGGCATAATTTGCAAGCTAACATGCTCTACAAGTCATATCTTATATTTAACCTAAATATAAATGATTTTAATCTGTATTTTTGTGCGTCCTCTATTAAATCACCCTTTATGAGTAGTGCGCATGCGCACAAATGCCTAAGGGAACTTTCGGAGTATGACGTAAGAGGGAACCTGTGCTAAATCAAACAGAAAATACAGCGAAATTACAGGGAACAAAAAATATTAAATGAGTGATTATATGTTCAATACAGTTGCATTTTTTTGAGAACTCTAATCAGTTAAATAGCATAAGTTATTAGTTGGTGAGGTCTTTAACAACAGCCGTACTTTGTTGAACTAACGTGGTTCAAACGATGAGACCATATGAAACAGTCTTTACTAGCTTATTCGTTTCCACAAAAATGCAGCACAAATAAGCAAGCATTTTAACGTTTTAAATACACTAATTTACTATTATTGTTCAATCGCTGAAGTGTTTTTTTTTTTTATTTTTTTTTTTATTGCCTTTAAAATATGTAGTTTTGTGAACACGGACGAAGAAACGCCAGCCCCGAAGCTCATCCGTAAACCACATAAAACAGCTCATATGCGCTTAGCTCTTTAAAATGATAATCTGTTTACATTGTGTACAGTCGCTGGACTGTTTTTATTTAAATGCTTTTAAAAGAGGCATAGTGATGTAGTTCGCAGACCGAGAGCTCGGAGCCTTGACTCTCATGTCAGTACAACAGAAAACACTGGCTGAAGGCAGCTCTCTCCGTTTTAAATAAAATTACTTGCAAACACCTGAGTTTAGCTCTTGCTGTGTTCTAAGGGGTTGACGGAATGAAATCGCTGGAACATTTAAATTTTAAAAGGCCGTATTTATTTTCATTTTCCGCTCCACACCTTCAGTGGAGTGGAATGCCTTAAACGGGGCATTATTTTTCGTACGTGACCTGTGGTTAGAGGCATTGTTGCTTGTTAGTAAGACATATGGCATAATAAATTATGTTCTTGGGCATAATTTGCAAGCTAACATGCATTACAAGTCATATCTTATATTTAACCTAAATATAAATGATTTTAATCTGTATTTTTGTGCGTCCTCTATTAAATCACCCTTTATGAGTAGTGCGCATGCGCACAAATGCCTAAGGGAACTTTCTGAGTATGACGAACCTGTGCTAAATCAAACAGAAAATACAGCGAAATGACAGGGAACAAAAAATATTAAATGAGTGATTATATGTTCAATACAGTTGCATTTTTTTTTGAGAACTCTAATCAGTTAAATAGCATAAGTTATTAGTTGGTGAGGTCTTTAACAACAGCCGTACTTTGTTGAACTAACGTGGTTCAAACGATGAGACCATATGAAACAGTCTTTACTAGCTTATTCGTTTCCACAAAAATGCAGCACAATTAAGCAAGCATTTTAACGTTTTAAATACACTAATCTACTATTATTGTTCAATCGCTGAAGTGTTTTTTTTTTTTTTTTTTTTTAATGCCTTTAAAATATGTAGTTTTGTGAACACGGACGAAGAAACGCCAGCCCCGAAGCTCATCCGTAAACCACATAAAACAGCTCATATGCGCTTAGCTCTTTAAAATGATAATCTGTTTACATTGTGTACAGTCGCTGGACTGTTTTTATTTAAATGCTTTTAAAAGAGGCTTAGTGATGTAGTTCGCAGACCGAGAGCTCGGAGCCTTGACTCTCATGTCTGTACAACAGAAAACACTGGCTGAAGGCAGCTCTCTCCGTTTTAAATAAAACTACTCGCAAACACCTGATTTTAGCTCTTGGTGTGTTCTAAAAGGGGTTGTCGGAATGAAATAGCTGGAACATTTAAATTTTAAAAGGCCGTATTTATTTTCATTTTTCCGCTCCACCCCTTCAGTGGAGTGGAATGCCTTAAACGGGGCATTATTTTTCGTACGTGACCTGTGGTTAGAGGCATTGTTGCTTGTTAGTAAGACATATGGCATAATAAATTATGTTCTTGGGCATAATTTGCAAGCTAACATGCATTACAAGTCATATCTTATATTTAACCTAAATATAAATGATTTTAATCTGTATTTTTGTGCGTCCTCTATTAAATCACCCTTTATGAGTAGTGCGCATGCGCACAAATGCCTAAGGGAACTTTCTGAGTATGACGAACCTGTGCTAAATCAAACAGAAAATACAGCGAAATGACAGGGAACAAAAAATATTAAATGAGTGATTATATGTTCAATACAGTTGCATTTTTTTGAGAACTCTAATCAGTTAAATAGCATAAGTTATTAGTTGGTGAGGTCTTTAACAACAGCCGTACTTTGTTGAACTAACGTGGTTCAAACGATGAGACCATATGAAACAGTCTTTACTAGCTTATTCGTTTCCACAAAAATGCAGCACAAATAAGCAAGCATTTTAACGTTTTAAATACACTAATCTACTATTATTGTTCAATCGCTGAAGTGTTTTTTTTTTTTTTAATGCTTTTAAAATATGTAGTTTTGTGAACACGGACGAAGAAACGCCAGCCCCGAAGCTCATCCGTAAACCACATAAAACAGCTCATATGCGCGTAGCTCTTTAAAATGATAATCTGTTTACATTGTGTACAGTCGCTGGACTGTTTTTATTTAAATGCTTTTAAAAGAGGCTTAGTGATGTAGTTCGCAGACCGAGAGCTCGGAGCCTTGACTCTCATGTCAGTACAACAGAAAACACTGGCTGAAGGCAGCTCTCTCCGTTTTAAATAAAACTACTTGCAAACACCTGAGTTTAGCTCTTGCTGTGTTCTAAGGGGTTGACGGAATGAAATCGCTGGAACATTTAAATTTTAAAAGGCCGTATTTATTTTCATTTTCCGCTCCACACCTTCAGTGGAGTGGAATGCCTTAAACGGGGCATTATTTTTCGTACGTGACCTGTGGTTAGAGGCATTGTTGCTTGTTAGTAAGACATATGGCATAATAAATTATGTTCTTGGGCATAATTTGCAAGCTAACATGCACTACAAGTCATATCTTATATTTAACCTAAATATAAATGATTTTAATCTGTATTTTTGTGCGTCCTCTATTACATCACCCTTTATGAGTAGTGCGCATGCGCACAAATGCCTAAGGGAACTTTTGGAGTATGACGTAAGAGGGAACCTGTGCTAAATCAAACAGAAAATACAGCGAAATGACAGGGAACAAAAAATATTAAATGAGTGATTATATGTTCAATACAGTTGCATTTTTTTGAGAACTCTAATCAGTTAAATAGCATAAGTTATTAGTTGGTGAGGTCTTTAACAACAGCCGTACTTTGTTGAACTAACGTGGTTCAAACGATGAGACCATATGAAACAGTCTTTACTAGCTTATTCGTTTCCACAAAAATGCAGCACAAATAAGCAAGCATTTTAACGTTTTAAATACACTAATCTACTATTATTGTTCAATCGCTGAAGTGTTTTTTTTTTTTTTTAATGCCTTTAAAATATGTAGTTTTGTGAACACGGACGAAGAAACGCCAGCCCCGAAGCTCATCCGTAAACCACATAAAACAGCTCATATGCGCTTAGCTCTTTAAAATGATAATCTGTTTACATTGTGTACAGTCGCTGGACTGTTTTTATTTAAATGCTTTTAAAAGAGGCTTAGTGATGTAGTTCGCAGACCGAGAGCTCGGAGCCTTGACTCTCATGTCTGTACAACAGAAAACACTGGCTGAAGGCAGCTCTCTCCGTTTTGAATAAAACTACTTGCAAACACCTGAGTTTAGCTCTTGCTGTGTTCTAAGGGGTTGACGGAATGAAATCGCTGGAACATTTACATTTTAAAAGGCCGTATATATTTTCATTTTCCGCTCCACACCTTCAGTGGATATGCCTTAAACGGGGCATTATTTTTCGTACGTGACCTGTGGTTAGAGGCATTGTTGCTTGTTAGTAAGACATATGGCATAATAAATTATGTTCTTGGGCATAATTTGCAAGCTAACATGCTCTACAAGTCATATCTTATATTTAACCTAAATATAAATGATTTTAATCTGTATTTTTGTGCGTCCTCTATTAAATCACCCTTTATGAGTAGTGCGCATGCGCACAAATGCCTAAGGGAACGTTCTGAGTATGACGTAAGAGGGAACCTGTGCTAAATCAAACAGAAAATACAGCGAAATGACAGGGAACAAAAAATATTAAATGAGTGATTATATGTTCAATACAGTTGCATTTTTTTGAGATCTCTAATCAGTTAAATAGCATAAGTTATTAGTTGGTGAGGTCTTTAACAACAGCCGTACTTTGTTGAACTAACGTGGTTCAAACGATGAGACCATATGAAACAGTCTTTACTAGCTTATTCGTTTCCACAAAAATGCAGCACAAATAAGCAAGCATTTTAACGTTTTAAATACACTAATCTACTGTTATTGTTCAATCGCTGAAGTGTTTTTTTTTTATTTATTTTTTTTAATGCCTTTAAAATATGTAGTTTTGTGAACACGGACGAAGAAACGCCAGCCCCGAAGCTCATCCGTAAACCACATAAAACAGCTCTTATGCGCTTAGCTCTTTAAAATGATAATCTGTTTACATTGTGTACAGTCGCTGGACTGTTTTTATTTAAATGCTTTTAAAAGAGGCTTAGTGATGTAGTTCGCAGACCGAGAGCTCGGAGCCTTGACTCTCATGTCAGTACAACAGAAAACACTGGCTGAAGGCAGCTCTCTCCGTTTTAAATAAAACTACTTGCAAACACCTAAGTTTAGCTCTTGCTGTGTTCTAAGGGGTTGACGGAATGAAATCGCTGGAACATTTAAATTTTAAAAGGCCGTATTTATTTTCATTTTCAGCTCCACACCTTCAGTGGAGTGGAATGCCTTAAACGGGGCATTATTTTTCGTACGTGACCTGTGGTTAGAGGCATTGTTGCTTGTTAGTAAGACATATGGCATAATAAATTATGTTCTTGGGCATAATTTGCAAGCTAACATGCTCTACAAGTCATATCTTATATTTAACCTAAATATAAATGATTTTAATCTGTATTTTTGTGCGTCCTCTATTAAATCACCCTTTATGAGTAGTGCGCATGCGCACAAATGCCTAAGGGAACTTTCTGAGTATGACGTAAGAGGGAACCTGTGCTAAATCAAACAGAAAATACAGCGAAATGACAGGGAACAAAAAATATTAAATGAGTGATTATATGTTCAATACAGTTGCATTTTTTTTGAGAACTCTAATCAGTTAAATAGCATAAGTTATTAGTTGGTGAGGTCTTTAACAACAGCCGTACTTTGTTGAACTAACGTGGTTCAAACGATGAGACCATATGAAACAGTCTTTACTAGCTTATTCGTTTCCACAAAAATGCAGCACAAATAAGCAAGCATTTTAACGTTTTAAATACACTAATCTACTATTATTGTTCAATCGCTGAAGTGTTTTTTTTATTTATTTATTCATTTTAATGCCTTTAAAATATGTAGTTTTGTGAACACGGACGAAGAAACGCCAGCCCCGAAGCTCATCCGTAAACCACATAAAACAGCTCATATGCGCTTAGCTCTTTAAAATGATAATCTGTTTACATTGTGTACAGTCGCTGGACTGTTTTTATTTAAATGCTTTTAAAAGAGGCATAGTGATGTAGTTCGCAGACCGAGAGCTCGGAGCCTTGACTCTCATGTCAGTACAACAGAAAACACTGGCTGAAGGCAGCTCTCTCCGTTTTAAATAAAATTACTTGCAAACACCTGAGTTTAGCTCTTGCTGTGTTCTAAGGGGTTGACGGAATGAAATCGCTGGAACATTTAAATTTTAAAAGGCCGTATTTATTTTCATTTTCCGCTCCACACCTTCAGTGGAGTGGAATGCCTTAAACGGGGCATTATTTTTCGTACGTGACCTGTGGTTAGAGGCATTGTTGCTTGTTAGTAAGACATATGGCATAATAAATTATGTTCTTGGGCATAATTTGCAAGCTAACATGCATTACAAGTCATATCTTATATTTAACCTAAATATAAATGATTTTAATCTGTATTTTTGTGCGTCCTCTATTAAATCACCCTTTATGAGTAGTGCGCATGCGCACAAATGCCTAAGGGAACTTTCTGAGTATGACGAACCTGTGCTAAATCAAACAGAAAATACAGCGAAATGACAGGGAACAAAAAATATTAAATGAGTGATTATATGTTCAATACAGTTGCATTTTTTTTTGAGAACTCTAATCAGTTAAATAGCATAAGTTATTAGTTGGTGAGGTCTTTAACAACAGCCGTACTTTGTTGAACTAACGTGGTTCAAACGATGAGACCATATGAAACAGTCTTTACTAGCTTATTCGTTTCCACAAAAATGCAGCACAATTAAGCAAGCATTTTAACGTTTTAAATACACTAATCTACTATTATTGTTCAATCGCTGAAGTGTTTTTTTTTTTTTTTTTTTTTAATGCCTTTAAAATATGTAGTTTTGTGAACACGGACGAAGAAACGCCAGCCCCGAAGCTCATCCGTAAACCACATAAAACAGCTCATATGCGCTTAGCTCTTTAAAATGATAATCTGTTTACATTGTGTACAGTCGCTGGACTGTTTTTATTTAAATGCTTTTAAAAGAGGCTTAGTGATGTAGTTCGCAGACCGAGAGCTCGGAGCCTTGACTCTCATGTCAGGACAACAGAAAACACTGGCTGAAGGCAGCTCTCTCCGTTTTAAATAAAACTACTCGCAAACACCTGATTTTAGCTCTTGGTGTGTTCTAAAAGGGGTTGTCGGAATGAAATAGCTGGAACATTTAAATTTTAAAAGGCCGTATTTATTTTCATTTTTCCGCTCCACCCCTTCAGTGGAGTGGAATGGCCTAAACGGGGCATTATTTTTCGTACGTGACCTGTGGCATTGTTTCGTGTTAGTAAGACATATGGCTTAATAAATTATGTTCTTGGGTATAATGTGCAAGCTAACATGCAGTACAAGCAATATCCTACGTTTAACCTAAATATAAATGATTTTATTCAGTATTTTTGTGCGTCCTCTATAAAGCACCATTTATGAGTAGTGCGCATGCGCACAAATGCCTAAGGGAACTTTCGGAGTATGACGTAAGAGGGAACCTGTGCTAAATCAAACAGAACATACAGCGAAATGACAGGGAACAAAACATATTAAATGAGTGATTAGGTGCCTTGTTCAATACAGTTGCTTTTTTTTTTTTTTTGAGAACTCTAATCAGTTAAATAGCATAAGTTATTAGTTGGTGAGGTCATTAAAAACGGCCGTACTTTGTTGAACTATGTGGTTCAAACGATGAGACCATATTCATGAAACAGTCTTTACTAGCTAATTCGTTTCCACAAAATTGCAGCAAAAATAAGCAAGCATTTTAACGTTTTCAATACACTAATCTACTAGTACTGTTCAATCGCTGGAGTGTTTTTATTTTTTATTTGTTTTAATGCCTTTAAAATATGTAGTTTTGTGAACACGGACGAAGAAACGCCAGCCCTGAAGCTCATCAGTAAACCATATAAAACAGCTCATATGCGCTTAATATAGCTCTTTAAAATGATATTATGTTTACATTGCGTACAGTCGCTGGAGTGTTTTTATTTAAATGCTTTTAAAAGAGGCTCAGTGATGTAGTTCGCAGACCGAGAGCTCGGAGCCTTGACTCTCATGTCAGTACAACAGAAAACACTGGCTGAAGTCAGCTCTCTCCGTTTTAAATAAAACTACTCGCAAACACCTGAAATTAGCTCTTGGTGTGTTCTAAGGGGTTGACGGAATGAAATCGCTGGAACATTTAAATTTTAAAAGGCCGTATTTATTTTCATTTTTGAATGGCTTTAACGGGGCATTATTTTTCGTACGTGACCTGTGGTTAGAGGCATTGTTTCTTGTTAGTAAGACATATGGCTTAATAAATTATGTTCTTGGGTATAATTTGCAAGCTAATGTAACCCATATTAGGATTGAGCTGGTTAGAGGAAATTAAATATAAATTAGTATGAATTTATTTTCACAAAAGAATATTAATTTCTTTTAAAAATAGTCTAAAAAAGGCTATTCTGAAAAGTGAAAACTAAAAAAATAATAATTTTTAACTAAAAAGAAAGCATAATGTTTTGTCATATGGTCGGCGCTCTGTGTGATGTCACTGTGATGAGACGCATAGCGAGAGAAGAGAAACACGCTAGAAAATCGCGGGTGTCAGAAGAGAGATTAAAAGTGTGATGTTTGATGATTGAAGCGGATGCTAGTGGATCGTGAGGCCTGTATCTCCAGATGCGGTTTATAATTTGATATTGATATCACCCGGATTTGGTGAGTTTTAAACCAAACAATGTTTAATTTGTTGTAATTTTGAGTCAATGTGTTATATTGGCATTCTAATGTGTTTATGTGAGTGTATATGTAGTTACTGTTAAAGGTTGTGTGTTAATATACTATGCACTTAAGAATGTACTGGTGTATGTGATGAAATGCTAACTAGCTCTGTGAATGTTATAATTGCACATTAAGTGACAAAAGTGCTCAGATTGTATTTTTATAATCACTGTTGGTGTTTAAATGTCATTTTCTTGAGCTGTGAGGGTAATACAGTCATATAAATTGTCTGAAATATTTTTGATCCTGTTTGTGTAAACAGGTCAAGTTTTTTTTGTGAGGTTGAAACTGTGATCTGAGATGGCGAGCCACCCGGAACCGTAGGCAGAGACGAGAGGGATTTCTGTTCTACATTGTGATCTGTGCCTTAATTGCTGTTACCAACGGGATTCATCTATTGTGTGGTATTTCTCATCCGTTACTCTACCACTAAGTTCTATAAAGAGTTGTCCGTGCCTGGTTGGACATTACACCACATGAAATTGCACTACCATTACTGCACCAAGAGACTTTACATTCGTTGGATTCATTCGATTTCAAGGAACTTTCGTTACATTTGCATATACACACACACTGACACTCACTCATTTCATGGACTGAAATTGTTTACATTGAATTACTGTAAGTTTTTACAGTCAAGTGTTTTTTTTTTTTTTTTGTTATACAAATCTGATTGTTACAGCTGTTTCATATTGTGGGTTTTGTTTTGAGTCAGGTTTATTCAAAGAAACAATTTAAACCTCAAAGGAAACCACCTAGCATAAGTTAAAATATACCAGTATTAAAGTAAAATAAATTGAAATATAAGTAATATTATACATATCAAAATAAATAGTCCAGTGAACAAATACATCATAAATAGATGTTTGGAAAATAACCCCCCAAAAAAGCATACTTTCCTGGAGGAAAAAAGAAGAACTCATTATTGTATTTTATTTTATTTATTCATTTTGCTGTCATTACATTCCATTATTTTACTCATTTCAATTTAAAGTAAAAAGTTACATTGGTAAAGTCATTCTCTTGGTCTGTCTGGTCCTTGTGTTGATTTAATTGCCTAATTTTTGCCCTCCATAGCGAATCTGGTGATCTGGCCTGTTACTGTGTGTCCTATCATTCATATTGATACACAAGGGAAGTAGAGTATCTATTGTACACTAGGCGTTACTGGCTACACTATAATGCAGTACAAGCTATATCCTCCGTTTAACCTAAATATAAATGATTTTATTCAGTATTTTTGTGCGTCCTCTATAAAGCACCATTTATGAGTAGTGCGCATGCGCACAAATGCCTAAGGGAACTTTCCGAGTATGACGTAAGAGGGAACCTGTGCTAAATCAAACAGAAAATACAGCGAAATGACAGGGAATAAAAAACATTAAATGAGTGATTATATGTTCAATACAGTTGCATTTTTTTGAGAACTCTAATCAGTTGAATAGCATAAGTTATTAGTTGGTGAGGTCATTAAAAACGGCCGTACTTTGTTGAACTATGTGGTTCAAACGATGAGACCATATACATGAAACAGTATTTACTAGCTAATTCGTTTCCACAAAAATGCAGCACAAATAAGCAAGCATTTTAACGTTTTCAATACACTAATCTACTATTATTGTTCAATCGCTGGAGTGTTTTTTTTTTTTTTTAATGCCTTTAAAATATGTAGTTTTGTGAACACGGACGAAGAAACGCCAGCCCCGAAGCTCATCCGTAAACCACATAAAACAGCTCATATGCGCTTAGCTCTTTAAAATGATAATCTGTTTACATTGTGTACAGTCGCTGGACTGTTTTTATTTAAATGCTTTTAAAAGAGGCTTAGTGATGTAGTTCGCAGACCGAGAGCTCGGAGCCTTGACTCTCATGTCAGTACAACAGAAAACACTGGCTGAAGGCAGCTCTCTCCGTTTTAAATAAAACTACTTGCAAACACCTGAGTTTAGCTCTTGCTGTGTTCTAAGGGGTTGACGGAATGAAATCGCTGGAACATTTAAATTTTAAAAGGCCGTATTTATTTTCATTTTCCGCTCCACACCTTCAGTGGAGTGGAATGCCTTAAACGGGGCATTATTTTTCGTACGTGACCTGTGGTTAGAGGCATTGTTGCTTGTTAGTAAGACATATGGCATAATAAATTATGTTCTTGGGCATAATTTGCAAGCTAACATGCACTACAAGTCATATCTTATATTTAACCTAAATGTAAATGATTTTAATCTGTATTTTTGTGCGTCCTCTATTAAATCACCCTTTATGAGTAGTGCGCATGCGCACAAATGCCTAAGGGAACTTTCGGAGTATGACGTAAGAGGGAACCTGTGCTAAATCAAACAGAAAATACAGCGAAATGACAGGGAACAAAAAATATTAAATGAGTGATTATATGTTCAATACAGTTGCATTTTTTTGAGAACTCTAATCAGTTAAATAGCATAAGTTATTAGTTGGTGAGGTCTTTAACAACAGCCGTACTTTGTTGAACTAACGTGGTTCAAACGATGAGACCATATGAAACAGTCTTTACTAGCTTATTCGTTTCCACAAAAATGCAGCACAAATAAGCAAGCATTTTAACGTTTTAAATACACTAATCTACTATTATTGTTCAATCGCTGAAGTGTTTTTTATTTTTTTTATTTTTTTTAATGCCTTTAAAATATGTAGTTTTGTGAACACGGACGAAGAAACGCCAGCCCCGAAGCTCATCCGTAAACCACATAAAACAGCTCATATGCGCTTAGCTCTTTAAAATGATAATCTGTTTACATTGTGTACAGTCGCTGGACTGTTTTTATTTAAATGCTTTTAAAAGAGGCTTAGTGATGTAGTTCGCAGACCGAGAGCTCGGAGCCTTGACTCTCATGTCTGTACAACAGAAAACACTGGCTGAAGGCAGCTCTCTCCGTTTTAAATAAAACTACTTGCAAACACCTGAGTTTAGCTCTTGCTGTGTTCTAAGGGGTTGACGGAATGAAATCGCTGGAACATTTACATTTTAAAAGGCCGTATTTATTTTCATTTTCCGCTCCACACCTTCAGTGGATATGCCTTAAACGGGGCATTATTTTTCGTACGTGACCTGTGGTTAGAGGCATTGTTGCTTGTTAGTAAGACATATGGCATAATAAATTATGTTCTTGGGCATAATTTGCAAGCTAACATGCTCTACAAGTCATATCTTATATTTAACCTAAATATAAATGATTTTAATCTGTATTTTTGTGCGTCCTCTATTAAATCACCCTTTATGAGTAGTGCGCATGCGCACAAATGCCTAAGGGAACTTTCTGAGTATGACGTAAGAGGGAACCTGTGCTAAATCAAACAGAAAATACAGCGAAATGACAGGGAACAAAAAATATTAAATGAGTGATTATATGTTCAATACAGTTGCATTTTTTTTTGAGAACTCTAATCAGTTAAATAGCATAAGTTATTAGTTGGTGAGGTCTTTAACAACAGCCGTACTTTGTTGAACTAACGTGGTTCAAACGATGAGACCATATGAAACAGTCTTTACTAGCTTATTCGTTTCCACAAAAATGCAGCACAAATAAGCAAGCATTTTAACGTTTTAAATACACTAATCTACTATTATTGTTCAATCGCTGAAGTGTGTTTTTTTTTTTTTTTTAATGCCTTTAAAATATGTAGTTTTGTGAACACGGACGAAGAAACGCCAGCCCCGAAGCTCATCCGTAAACCACATAAAACAGCTCATATGCGCTTAGCTCTTTAAAATGATAATCTGTTTACATTGTGTACAGTCGCTGGACTGTTTTTATTTAAATGCTTTTAAAAGAGGCTTAGTGATGTAGTTCGCAGACCGAGAGCTCGGAGCCTTGACTCTCATGTCTGTACAACAGAAAACACTGGCTGAAGGCAGCTCTCTCCGTTTTAAATAAAACTACTTGCAAACACCTGAGTTTAGCTCTTGCTGTGTTCTAAGGGGTTGACGGAATGAAATCGCTGGAACATTTACATTTTAAAAGGCCGTATTTATTTTCATTTTCCGCTCCACACCTTCAGTGGATATGCCTTAAACGGGGCATTATTTTTCGTACGTGACCTGTGGTTAGAGGCATTGTTGCTTGTTAGTAAGTCATATGGCATAATAAATTATGTTCTTGGGCATAATTTGCAAGCTAACATGCTCTACAAGTCATATCTTATATTTAACCTAAATATAAATGATTTTAATCTGTATTTTTGTGCGTCCTCTATTAAATCACCCTTTATGAGTAGTGCGCATGCGCACAAATGCCTAAGGGAACTTTCTGAGTATGACGTAAGAGGGAACCTGTGCTAAATCAAACAGAAAATACAGCGAAATGACAGGGAACAAAAAATATTAAATGAGTGATTATATGTTCAATACAGTTGCATTTTTTTGAGATCTCTAATCAGTTAAATAGCATAAGTTATTAGTTGGTGAGGTCTTTAACAACAGCCGTACTTTGTTGAACTAACGTGGTTCAAACGATGAGACCATATGAAACAGTCTTTACTAGCTTATTCGTTTCCACAAAAATGCAGCACAAATAAGCAAGCATTTTAACGTTTTAAATACACTAATCTACTATTATTGTTCAATCGCTGAAGTGTTTTTTTTTTTATTTATTTTTTTTAATGCCTTTAAAATATGTAGTTTTGTGAACACGGACGAAGAAACGCCAGCCCCGAAGCTCATCCGTAAACCACATAAAACAGCTCTTATGCGCTTAGCTCTTTAAAATGATAATCTGTTTACATTGTGTACAGTCGCTGGACTGTTTTTATTTAAATGCTTTTAAAAGAGGCTTAGTGATATAGTTCGCAGACCGAGAGCTCGGAGCCTTGACTCTCATGTCTGTACAACAGAAAACACTGGCTGAAGGCAGCTCTCTCCGTTTTAAATAAAACTACTTGCAAACACCTGAGTTTAGCTCTTGCTGTGTTCTAAGGGGTTGACGGAATGAAATCGCTGGAACATTTACATTTTAAAAGGCCGTATTTATTTTCATTTTCCGCTCCACACCTTCAGTGGATATGCCTTAAACGGGGCATTATTTTTCGTACGTGACCTGTGGTTAGAGGCATTGTTGCTTGTTAGTAAGACATATGGCATAATAAATTATGTTCTTGGGCATAATTTGCAAGCTAACATGCTCTACAAGTCATATCTTATATTTAACCTAAATATAAATGATTTTAATCTGTATTTTTGTGCGTCCTCTATTAAATCACCCTTTATGAGTAGTGCGCATGCGCACAAATGCCTAAGGGAACTTTCTGAGTATGACGTAAGAGGGAACCTGTGCTAAATCAAACAGAAAATACAGCGAAATGACAGGGAACAAAAAATATTAAATGAGTGATTATATGTTCAATACAGTTGCATTTTTTTTGAGAACTCTAATCAGTTAAATAGCATAAGTTATTAGTTGGTGAGGTCTTTAACAACAGCCGTACTTTGTTGAACTAACGTGGTTCAAACGATGAGACCATATGAAACAGTCTTTACTAGCTTATTCGTTTCCACAAAAATGCAGCACAAATAAGCAAGCATTTTAACGTTTTAAATACACTAATCTACTATTATTGTTCAATCGCTGAAGTGTTTTTTTATTTATTTATTTATTTTAATGCCTATATAATATGTAGTTTTGTGAACACGGACGAAGAAACGCCAGCCCCGAAGCTCATCCGTAAACCACATAAAACAGCTCATATGCGCTTAGCTCTTTAAAATGATAATCTGTTTACATTGTGTACAGTCGCTGGACTATTTTTATTTAAATGCTTTTAAAAGAGGCTTAGTGATGTAGTTCGCAGACCGAGAGCTCGGAGCCTTGACTCTCATGTCAGTACAACAGAAAACACTGGCTGAAGGCAGCTCTCTCCGTTTTAAATAAAACTACTTGCAAACACCTGAGTTTAGCTCTTGCTGTGTTCTAAGGGGTTGACGGAATGAAATCGCTGGAACATTTACATTTTAAAAGGCCGTATTTATTTTCATTTTCAGCTCCACACCTTCAGTGGAGTGGAATGCCTTAAACGGGGCATTATTTTTCGTACGTGACCTGTGGTTAGAGGCATTGTTGCTTGTTAGTAAGACATATGGCATAATAAATTATGTTCTTGGGCATAATTTGCAAGCTAACATGCACTACAAGTCATATCTTATATTTAACCTAAATATAAATGATTTTGATCTGTATCTTTGTGCGTCCTCTATTAAATCACCCTTTATGAGTAGTGCGCATGCGCACAAATGCCTAAGGGAACTTTCGGAGTATGACGTAAGAGGGAACCTGTGCTAAATCAAACAGAAAATACAGCGAAATGACAGGGAACAAAAAATATTAAATGAGTGATTATATGTTCAATACAGTTGCATTTTTTTTGAGAACTCTAATCAGTTAAATAGCATAAGTTATTAGTTGGTGAGGTCTTTAACAACAGCCGTACTTTGTTGAACTAACGTGGTTCAAACGATGGGCCATATGAAACAGTCTTTACTAGCTTATTCGTTTCCACAAAAATGCAGCACAAATAAGCAAGCATTTTAACGTTTTAAATACACTAATCTACTATTATTGTTCAATCGCTGAAGTGTTTTTTATTTTTATTTTTATTTTTTAATGCCTTTAAAATATGTAGTTTTGTGAACACGGACGAAGAAACGCCAGCCCCGAAGCTCATCCGTAAACCACATAAAACAGCTCATATGCGCTTAGCTCTTTAAAATGGTAACCTGTTTACATTGTGTACAGTCGCTGGACTGTTTTTATTTAAATGCTTTTAAAAGAGGCTTAGTGATGTAGTTCGCAGACCGAGAGCTCGGAGCCTTGACTCTCATGTCTGTACAACAGAAAACACTGGCTGAAGGCAGCTCTCTCCGTTTTAAATAAAACTACTTGCAAACACCTGAGTTTAGCTCTTGCTGTGTTCTAAGGGGTTGACGGAATGAAATCGCTGGAACATTTACATTTTAAAAGGCCGTATTTATTTTCATTTTCCGCTCCACACCTTCAGTGGATATGCCTTAAACGGGGCATTATTTTTCGTACGTGACCTGTGGTTAGAGGCATTGTTGCTTGTTAGTAAGACATATGGCATAATAAATTATGTTCTTGGGCATAATTTGCAAGCTAACATGCTCTACAAGTCATATCTTATATTTAACCTAAATATAAATGATTTTAATCTGTATTTTTGTGCGTCCTCTATTAAATCACCCTTTATGAGTAGTGCGCATGCGCACAAATGCCTAAGGGAACTTTCTGAGTATGACGTAAGAGGGAACCTGTGCTAAATCAAACAGAAAATACAGCGAAATGACAGGGAACAAAAAATATTAAATGAGTGATTATATGTTCAATACAGTTGCATTTTTTTTTGAGAACTCTAATCAGTTAAATAGCATAAGTTATTAGTTGGTGAGGTCTTTAACAACAGCCGTACTTTGTTGAACTAACGTGGTTCAAACGATGAGACCATATGAAACAGTCTTTACTAGCTTATTCGTTTCCACAAAAATGCAGCACAAATAAGCAAGCATTTTAACGTTTTAAATACACTAATCTACTATTATTGTTCAATCGCTGAAGTGTGTTTTTTTTTTTTTTTTTTTAATGCCTTTAAAATATGTAGTTTTGTGAACACGGACGAAGAAACGCCAGCCCCGAAGCTCATCCGTAAACCACATAAAACAGCTCATATGCGCTTAGCTCTTTAAAATGATAATCTGTTTACATTGTGTACAGTCGCTGGACTGTTTTTATTTAAATGCTTTTAAAAGAGGCTTAGTGATGTAGTTCGCAGACCGAGAGCTCGGAGCCTTGACTCTCATGTCTGTACAACAGAAAACACTGGCTGAAGGCAGCTCTCTCCGTTTTAAATAAAACTACTTGCAAACACCTGAGTTTAGCTCTTGCTGTGTTCTAAGGGGTTGACGGAATGAAATCGCTGGAACATTTACATTTTAAAAGGCCGTATTTATTTTCATTTTCCGCTCCACACCTTCAGTGGATATGCCTTAAACGGGGCATTATTTTTCGTACGTGACCTGTGGTTAGAGGCATTGTTGCTTGTTAGTAAGTCATATGGCATAATAAATTATGTTCTTGGGCATAATTTGCAAGCTAACATGCTCTACAAGTCATATCTTATATTTAACCTAAATATAAATGATTTTAATCTGTATTTTTGTGCGTCCTCTATTAAATCACCCTTTATGAGTAGTGCGCATGCGCACAAATGCCTAAGGGAACTTTCTGAGTATGACGTAAGAGGGAACCTGTGCTAAATCAAACAGAAAATACAGCGAAATGACAGGGAACAAAAAATATTAAATGAGTGATTATATGTTCAATACAGTTGCATTTTTTTGAGATCTCTAATCAGTTAAATAGCATAAGTTATTAGTTGGTGAGGTCTTTAACAACAGCCGTACTTTGTTGAACTAACGTGGTTCAAACGATGAGACCATATGAAACAGTCTTTACTAGCTTATTCGTTTCCACAAAAATGCAGCACAAATAAGCAAGCATTTTAACGTTTTAAATACACTAATCTACTATTATTGTTCAATCGCTGAAGTGTTTTTTTTTTTATTTATTTTTTTTAATGCCTTTAAAATATGTAGTTTTGTGAACACGGACGAAGAAACGCCAGCCCCGAAGCTCATCCGTAAACCACATAAAACAGCTCTTATGCGCTTAGCTCTTTAAAATGATAATCTGTTTACATTGTGTACAGTCGCTGGACTGTTTTTATTTAAATGCTTTTAAAAGAGGCTTAGTGATATAGTTCGCAGACCGAGAGCTCGGAGCCTTGACTCTCATGTCTGTACAACAGAAAACACTGGCTGAAGGCAGCTCTCTCCGTTTTAAATAAAACTACTTGCAAACACCTGAGTTTAGCTCTTGCTGTGTTCTAAGGGGTTGACGGAATGAAATCGCTGGAACATTTACATTTTAAAAGGCCGTATTTATTTTCATTTTCCGCTCCACACCTTCAGTGGATATGCCTTAAACGGGGCATTATTTTTCGTACGTGACCTGTGGTTAGAGGCATTGTTGCTTGTTAGTAAGACATATGGCATAATAAATTATGTTCTTGGGCATAATTTGCAAGCTAACATGCTCTACAAGTCATATCTTATATTTAACCTAAATATAAATGATTTTAATCTGTATTTTTGTGCGTCCTCTATTAAATCACCCTTTATGAGTAGTGCGCATGCGCACAAATGCCTAAGGGAACTTTCTGAGTATGACGTAAGAGGGAACCTGTGCTAAATCAAACAGAAAATACAGCGAAATGACAGGGAACAAAAAATATTAAATGAGTGATTATATGTTCAATACAGTTGCATTTTTTTTGAGAACTCTAATCAGTTAAATAGCATAAGTTATTAGTTGGTGAGGTCTTTAACAACAGCCGTACTTTGTTGAACTAACGTGGTTCAAACGATGAGACCATATGAAACAGTCTTTACTAGCTTATTCGTTTCCACAAAAATGCAGCACAAATAAGCAAGCATTTTAACGTTTTAAATACACTAATCTACTATTATTGTTCAATCGCTGAAGTGTTTTTTTATTTATTTATTTATTTTAATGCCTATATAATATGTAGTTTTGTGAACACGGACGAAGAAACGCCAGCCCCGAAGCTCATCCGTAAACCACATAAAACAGCTCATATGCGCTTAGCTCTTTAAAATGATAATCTGTTTACATTGTGTACAGTCGCTGGACTATTTTTATTTAAATGCTTTTAAAAGAGGCTTAGTGATGTAGTTCGCAGACCGAGAGCTCGGAGCCTTGACTCTCATGTCAGTACAACAGAAAACACTGGCTGAAGGCAGCTCTCTCCGTTTTAAATAAAACTACTTGCAAACACCTGAGTTTAGCTCTTGCTGTGTTCTAAGGGGTTGACGGAATGAAATCGCTGGAACATTTACATTTTAAAAGGCCGTATTTATTTTCATTTTCAGCTCCACACCTTCAGTGGAGTGGAATGCCTTAAACGGGGCATTATTTTTCGTACGTGACCTGTGGTTAGAGGCATTGTTGCTTGTTAGTAAGACATATGGCATAATAAATTATGTTCTTGGGCATAATTTGCAAGCTAACATGCACTACAAGTCATATCTTATATTTAACCTAAATATAAATGATTTTAATCTGTATTTTTGTGCGTCCTCTATTAAATCACCCTTTATGAGTAGTGCGCATGCGCACAAATGCCTAAGGGAACTTTCTGAGTATGACGTAAGAGGGAACCTGTGCTAAATCAAACAGAAAATACAGCGAAATGACAGGGAACAAAAAATATTAAATGAGTGATTATATGTTCAATACAGTTGCATTTTTTTGAGATCTCTAATCAGTTAAATAGCATAAGTTATTAGTTGGTGAGGTCTTTAACAACAGCCGTACTTTGTTGAACTAACGTGGTTCAAACGATGAGACCATATGAAACAGTCTTTACTAGCTTATTCGTTTCCACAAAAATGCAGCACAAATAAGCAAGCATTTTAACGTTTTAAATACACTAATCTACTGTTATTGTTCAATCGCTGAAGTGTTTTTTTTTTAATTTATTTTTTTTAATGCCTTTAAAATATGTAGTTTTGTGAACACGGACGAAGAAACGCCAGCCCCGAAGCTCATCCGTAAACCACATAAAACAGCTCTTATGCGCTTAGCTCTTTAAAATGATAATCTGTTTACATTGTGTACAGTCGCTGGACTGTTTTTATTTAAATGCTTTTAAAAGAGGCTTAGTGATGTAGTTCGCAGACCGAGAGCTCGGAGCCTTGACTCTCATGTCAGTACAACAGAAAACACTGGCTGAAGGCAGCTCTCTCCGTTTTAAATAAAACTACTTGCAAACACCTAAGTTTAGCTCTTGCTGTGTTCTAAGGGGTTGACGGAATGAAATCGCTGGAACATTTAAATTTTAAAAGGCCGTATTTATTTTCATTTTCAGCTCCACACCTTCAGTGGAGTGGAATGCCTTAAACGGGGCATTATTTTTCGTACGTGACCTGTGGTTAGAGGCATTGTTGCTTGTTAGTAAGACATATGGCATAATAAATTATGTTCTTGGGCATAATTTGCAAGCTAACATGCTCTACAAGTCATATCTTATATTTAACCTAAATATAAATGATTTTAATCTGTATTTTTGTGCGTCCTCTATTAAATCACCCTTTATGAGTAGTGCGCATGCGCACAAATGCCTAAGGGAACTTTCTGAGTATGACGTAAGAGGGAACCTGTGCTAAATCAAACAGAAAATACAGCGAAATGACAGGGAACAAACAATATTAAATGAGTGATTATATGTTCAATACAGTTGCATTTTTTTTGAGAACTCTAATCAGTTAAATAGCATAAGTTATTAGTTGGTGAGGTCTTTAACAACAGCCGTACTTTGTTGAACTAACGTGGTTCAAACGATGAGACCATATGAAACAGTCTTTACTAGCTTATTCGTTTCCACAAAAATGCAGCACAAATAAGCAAGCATTTTAACGTTTTAAATACACTAATCTACTATTATTGTTCAATCGCTGAAGTGTTTTTTTTTTTTTTTTTTAATGCCTTTAAAATATGTAGTTTTGTGAACACGGACGAAGAAACGCCAGCCCCGAAGCTCATCCGTAAACCACATAAAACAGCTCATATGCGCTTAGCTCTTTAAAATGATAATCTGTTTACATTGTGTACAGTCGCTGGACTGTTTTTATTTAAATGCTTTTAAAAGAGGCTTAGTGATGTAGTTCGCAGACCGAGAGCTCGGAGCCTTGACTCTCATGTCTGTACAACAGAAAACACTGGCTGAAGGCAGCTCTCTCCGTTTTAAATAAAACTACTTGCAAACACCTGAGTTTAGCTCTTGCTGTGTTCTAAGGGGTTGACGGAATGAAATCGCTGGAACATTTACATTTTAAAAGGCCGTATTTATTTTCATTTTCCGCTCCACACCTTCAGTGGATATGCCTTAAACGGGGCATTATTTTTCGTACGTGACCTGTGGTTAGAGGCATTGTTGCTTGTTAGTAAGACATATGGCATAATAAATTATGTTCTTGGGCATAATTTGCAAGCTAACATGCTCTACAAGTCATATCTTATATTTAACCTAAATATAAATGATTTTAATCTGTATTTTTGTGCGTCCTCTATTAAATCACCCTTTATGAGTAGTGCGCATGCGCACAAATGCCTAAGGGAACTTTCGGAGTATGACGTAAGAGGGAACCTGTGCTAAATCAAACAGAAAATACAGCGAAATGACAGGGAACAAAAAATATTAAATGAGTGATTATATGTTCAATACAGTTGCATTTTTTTTGAGAACTCTAATCAGTTAAATAGCATAAGTTATTAGTTGGTGAGGTCTTTAACAACAGCCGTACTTTGTTGAACTAACGTGGTTCAAACGATGAGACCATATGAAACAGTCTTTACTAGCTTATTCGTTTCCACAAAAATGCAGCACAAATAAGCAAGCATTTTAACGTTTTAAATACACTAATCTACTATTATTGTTCAATCGCTGAAGTGTTTTTTTATTTATTTATTTATTTTAATGCCTTTAAAATATGTAGTTTTGTGAACACGGACGAAGAAACGCCAGCCCCGAAGCTCATCCGTAAACCACATAAAACAGCTCATATGCGCTTAGCTCTTTAAAATGATAATCTGTTTACATTGTGTACAGTCGCTGGACTGTTTTTATTTAAATGCTTTTAAAAGAGGCTTAGTGATGTAGTTCGCAGACCGAGAGCTCGGAGCCTTGACTCTCATGTCAGGACAACAGAAAACACTGGCTGAAGGCAGCTCTCTCCGTTTTAAATAAAACTACTCGCAAACACCTGATTTTAGCTCTTGGTGTGTTCTAAAAGGGGTTGTCGGAATGAAATAGCTGGAACATTTAAATTTTAAAAGGCCGTATTTATTTTCATTTTTCAGCTCCACCCCTTCAGTGGAGTGGAATGGCCTAAACGGGGCATTATTTTTCGTACGTGACCTGTGGCATTGTTTCGTGTTAGTAAGACATATGGCTTAATAAATTATGTTCTTGGGTATAATGTGCAAGCTAACATGCAGTACAAGCAATATCCTACGTTTAACCTAAATATAAATGATTTTATTCAGTATTTTTGTGCGTCCTCTATAAAGCACCATTTATGAGTAGTGCGCATGCGCACAAATGCCTAAGGGAACTTTCGGAGTATGACGTAAGAGGGAACCTGTGCTAAATCAAACAGAACATACAGCGAAATGACAGGGAACAAAACATATTAAATGAGTGATTAGGTGCCTTGTTCAATACAGTTGCTTTTTTTTTTTTTTTTGAGAACTCTAATCAGTTAAATAGCATAAGTTATTAGTTGGTGAGGTCATTAAAAACGGCCGTACTTTGTTGAACTATGTGGTTCAAACGATGAGACCATATTCATGAAACAGTCTTTACTAGCTAATTCGTTTCCACAAAATTGCAGCACAAATAAGCAAGCATTTTAACGTTTTCAATACACTAATCTACTAGTACTGTTCAATCGCTGGAGTGTTTTTATTTTTTATTTGTTTTAATGCCTTTAAAATATGTAGTTTTGTGAACACGGACGAAGAAACGCCAGCCCTGAAGCTCATCAGTAAACCATATAAAACAGCTCATATGCGCTTAATATAGCTCTTTAAAATGATATTATGTTTACATTGTGTACAGTCGCTGGACTGTTTTTATTTAAATGCTTTTAAAAGAGGCTTAGTGATGTAGTTCGCAGACCGAGAGCTCGGAGCCTTGACTCTCATGTCAGTACAACAGAAAACACTGGCTGAAGGCAGCTCTCTCCGTTTTAAATAAAACTACTTGCAAACACCTGAGTTTAGCTCTTGCTGTGTTCTAAGGGGTTGACGGAATGAAATCGCTGGAACATTTAAATTTTAAAAGGCCGTATTTATTTTCATTTTCAGCTCCACACCTTCAGTGGAGTGGAATGCCTTAAACGGGGCATTATTTTTCGTACGTGACCTGTGGTTAGAGGCATTGTTGCTTGTTAGTAAGACATATGGCATAATAAATTATGTTCTTGGGCATAATTTGCAAGCTAACATGCTCTACAAGTCATATCTTATATTTAACCTAAATATAAATGATTTTAATCTGTATTTTTGTGCGTCCTCTATTAAATCACCCTTTATGAGTAGTGCGCATGCGCACAAATGCCTAAGGGAACTTTCTGAGTATGACGTAAGAGGGAACCTGTGCTAAATCAAACAGAAAATACAGCGAAATGACAGGGAACAAAAAATATTAAATGAGTGATTATATGTTCAATACAGTTGCATTTTTTTGAGAACTCTAATCAGTTAAATAGCATAAGTTATTAGTTGGTGAGGTCTTTAACAACAGCCGTACTTTGTTGAACTAACGTGCTCAAACGATGAGACCATATGAAACAGTCTTTACTAGCTTATTCGTTTCCACAAAAATGCAGCACAAATAAGCAAGCATTTTAACGTTTTAAATACACTAATCTACTATTATTGTTCAATCGCTGAAGTGTTTTTTTATTTATTTATTTATTTTAATGCCTTTAAAATATGTAGTTTTGTGAACACGGACGAAGAAACGCCAGCCCCGAAGCTCATCCGTAAACCACATAAAACAGCTCATATGCGCTTAGCTCTTTAAAATGATAATCTGTTTACATTGTGTACAGTCGCTGGACTGTTTTTATTTAAATGCTTTTAAAAGAGGCATAGTGATGTAGTTCGCAGACCGAGAGCTCGGAGCCTTGACTCTCATGTCAGTACAACAGAAAACACTGGCTGAAGGCAGCTCTCTCCGTTTTAAATAAAATTACTTGCAAACACCTGAGTTTAGCTCTTGCTGTGTTCTAAGGGGTTGACGGAATGAAATCGCTGGAACATTTAAATTTTAAAAGGCCGTATTTATTTTCATTTTCCGCTCCACACCTTCAGTGGAGTGGAATGCCTTAAACGGGGCATTATTTTTCGTACGTGACCTGTGGTTAGAGGCATTGTTGCTTGTTAGTAAGACATATGGCATAATAAATTATGTTCTTGGGCATAATTTGCAAGCTAACATGCATTACAAGTCATATCTTATATTTAACCTAAATATAAATGATTTTAATCTGTATTTTTGTGCGTCCTCTATTAAATCACCCTTTATGAGTAGTGCGCATGCGCACAAATGCCTAAGGGAACTTTCTGAGTATGACGAACCTGTGCTAAATCAAACAGAAAATACAGCGAAATGACAGGGAACAAAAAATATTAAATGAGTGATTATATGTTCAATACAGTTGCATTTTTTTTGAGAACTCTAATCAGTTAAATAGCATAAGTTATTAGTTGGTGAGGTCTTTAACAACAGCCGTACTTTGTTGAACTAACGTGGTTCAAACGATGAGACCATATGAAACAGTCTTTACTAGCTTATTCGTTTCCACAAAAATGCAGCACAAATAAGCAAGCATTTTAACGTTTTAAATACACTAATCTACTATTATTGTTCAATCGCTGAAGTGTTTTTTTTTTTTTTTTTTTAATGCCTTTAAAATATGTAGTTTTGT